>NC_056739.1:1311155166-1311322666 GCF_019279795.1 Protopterus annectens
TTTCTTTAAAAGAAAAGAAAAAAGGGTTGATAAGAAAGTGGTGAAAAAGGGGCACAAAGAGGGAAAGACAGCAGGCAAGATAGCTAGGGATGTGCAGGAAGGGTGTAGGGAAGGTCCATAGCTGCCCATTTCTTCTACAGCAACAGCTTTGCATATGCAATACATTTGGAGGTACATTTGAACACTCCAACCCCTGGGAGAGAGGTAAGGACAACAATAATATGTTGTGATGCCAATTAGATCAGATTACATGTGTCCAGTGGACATGTGTACAAAAAGGACAGCTATGTATGGGGCGTGATTTTGTTTGGGGAACAGATTGCCCTTTTTTTTTAAGGTGAGAGTGCGATGGGGAAGGAGAGTAGGTATGCTCGGGGAGGATAAGTTGGGCAGGATGACAGACAAGACAGACAAGACAGCATATAGGGGCAGTATATGACACATGCGGGGGGGAAACCTTGAATGGGGAGGGGTGGTTGGAAGTCACAAGCCCATGAGCCCCCAAATGGAAACAGTGGGACTGAAGTCCCCACCCATGGGCAGTCACCACTGCACCTTCAGGGCCCCAAAGGTAGCTGTGCTGGGGGCTGTGCAGGAGGGGCAGGTTCACCCTCTAATTGTGCCACTCAACCCTCAAGCTGGCATAGCCAGTCTCAGAACTCTATATTGAGTTCCCTACGCACCACGGCCTGGACCTGACGATGGGTGACATGTTCCTCTCCGCGCCCGCTCCCAAGGGGGGGCAAGACCCATCCCCTGCGGTAGTTCCACCCTAAGGTGGCACAGGGCCAACAGAAGAGGAGGTCCCTGGCTGGGCCCTAGACATGCTGGTGCCCGGTGTCATGGCCAGCTGAGGTAGGACAGGTGGGTTCGCTGAGACCGGCCTTCCTATACGAGCTATGTTGTAGCAGGTTTATGACAGATATGGGTTAGTAATAGTCAAGAGCATTCAGGATTAGTTATAACAGCATGCATAGGTATTCCCATTAACCCAAAACACCAGATTTAATACAGTTGCAGAGCAAGCAGAAGACATGCATATATGGAACAACAGTGGCCATTACAACAGCATGCAGGTTTCATTGATGGCAACAGGCCACCGATATGGGTGTATTTTAACATGGCACATAGAAACAAATGTGAATATTTATAAACCATTAGGACATATGTCCCAACATAAGTGTGGAGTGTACACATACCAATTGAGGTGTGTCATTGGGTTATTTTTGCACATATGGTAGGGGTGAGAGAGAGAGTTCATTTAACAACTAATATATCCTTGTAGTTTTCACAACATTTTTAGTCACTGCCGTGATCTGTCTCTTACATGTATTATTATACTACCCAATGGCCTTATATTGTACACTGCTATGTTTATAGATTATTATATACGTGACCTGTGTCTTACATACAGGCGTGACAAGATGCAGGTGTTAATGCAACATATGTTGAGAATTGCTCTCATATACTTTGAGTGAGGTGCTAGAATGACAGGTTTGTTTTCATATACATTCTCTGGATATGTACACGTCTGACTATCAGTTATATTTCATTAACAGCTGCCTACATTTCTTGGATCATCACACTGATTTTTCAGGGGAACCAGGTACCAGGCTGGTGATGTGAGCCATTTATATCTGGACATGCTGAACAGATTAGAACAGTTGTGGGAAATTAATATGCATACAACCTTCTATTTGAACATTCTAGCAAATTATGTACAGTTGTTGGGTGTAATTATGCATTCAGCCTTCTATCTGAACATTGTAACAAAATCTGTACAGTTGTGGAGAGTGATTATGCATACAACCTACTAGCACTCCCAGGATTCAAACCCCTGCTTTGGGTGACAAACAAATTACAGTTAACATCCGAGGAGACTGTGCTATCAGTGAATTGATGTGAAGCTTTCTACTGTTTTCTGTGTAAGTCTCCCTCACTTGTACAATATGACTGACCTCTTAGCACTTCCAACATTGTTATACAGAACTTCATACACATTTTATCTGCATACCACAGTGTGGGTAACACTGCTTAATACAACAGTACTATTTATAGTATGCAACAGTTCAACAACATATGAAAGAAGAGTAAACTGAAGCACTCCAGGGGTTATACTTTTATTCACAGAATATTACACATTTATTTCTACTGGTATGACACTTTCTAAGGCTCTTATACTTATTTGTTATGACAGTACATGTTGAATAATTACTAATCTGCCTCGTGACGCAGCCTTTGCAACCTAACATCATGGGCTTGCTGGTTTGCAGCCTGCTCATTTGCAGCTGTCAGAGGAATACAGTGATATTTAGTCATACCTATCCATAGTATACACAAGCTAGGCAATTATTAACTACTTAGTAGAATGAGTACTTACTCAGTACTGGTTCATTAGGCATCTGCCGAGACTCCTGGATCCACTGTTCCAATACATCCCCCCTCTGCTGCTTTAGGTCAGCATGGTGTTGCCTGACCTGCTCACCAGTCCGAGGGATACCTGTGGCACTGGTGAAGTCACAGGCGAGATTGTCCCAGGCCACTGTTTTATTCTGCAAGCCCTGGTACTGGCCCTGCAGTAGTCTCTGCTCATGGTGTTTTACCAGGAGCCATACCATGAATTTTGACTCCTGGATGCCACAGCACTGTGCTCTAAATTGAGTGCCTTCACCCACACCAGCCCTTCTGCCTGCAGTAGGAAGCTATAACCAGTTATAGGTTTATAGGTTCATAGGTTCATACTAGGCTATCTGCCCTAGGGCATTTATAAGCCTAGCCAGAGTGTGTTTGGCTTTTGCCACCCATTTTAAATTAATTTTGCTATGCCCTTTTTCGAGGTTAGTTTACTGTGCCTCTGTCTAACAGTGACACAGAAGTGATAGCCGGGGTAAACCTACGATCTCCCATCCACTCATCAAGATTCCTCTTGAAGAGAGTCAATGAGGGACTCTGCCTAACCTGGACTGGGATTTTATTCCAGAGTGAAGGGAGCCTCTGGGTTATGAATCTGTCCCTCCAGCATGTCCTATTTATTTCAGTGCTGTGGTTCAGGTCTTTCGAGTGCATAGCTCGATGGGATTTGGATTTTCTGAGGTGCAGCATGTCCATTAATTCCGGGTTGGACATGGCTTTATACATCAGGCACAGATCGCCTCTGAGCAGGCGGTATGCCACTGAGTAGAGATGGAGTTTCTTTAACCGGGCAGCATATGGCATCTGTTTGAGCCCTTTGATCCTCTTGGTGAGGTACTTTTGGGGTCTTTCCAGTTGCTGCAGGTGTCTGGTAAGGTGCATCCCAAAAGGGGCATTGTAATCAATTATGGGCCTGATGAGGGATGAGTAAAGAGGCATGATGACCTCCCCTGATCTAGATGTGAATCCCTTCATGATTAGGTGGGCTATATAAAATGTTTTTCTAACCACTTTGGCCACGTGGTTGTCAAATGAGAGATTGCTATCAACTTAGGTCCCCAGGTCCCTAATTACTTCTTCTGTACTTAATGGATTACCACATATGTGGTAATTTGTGGGCACTTTGTTTTTGCCAAAGGGGATGACTATACACTTTTTGGCATTTAGCTTGAGGCTATGGCTCTGGCACCAGTTGTCTGTTTCTATGAGGCCCTTTTGGAGGATGCTTGTGTCGGCTGGAGAGTCGATTATGGCACCCAGTCTGCAGTCATCTGCGAACTTGGTCAGCCACAGTCCTTCCGTGTTGGTCTGTACCTCCGAGAAATATATACAGAACAAGAGAGGTCCCAGGACTGAGCCTTGTGGGATGCCACTTGTAACTGGTTTGGAGTCTGACATGGCTCCAGCAATTCTAACCATGTGGGTCCTATCCTTGAGCCAGTTTGCAACCCATCTAGTGACATAGGGGTTTATATTTAAGCTAGTGTGCTTATCTATAATGCCCGAGTGGGGTATTGTATTGAAGGCTTTTGCGAGGTCCAGGTAGGCTGTATGGACCACCTTCCCCTCGTCAATGGCCTTGGTGACTGTTTCAAAGAAATCGACCAGGTTTAAGAGGCAGGATCTGCCCTTAACAAAGCCGAACTGGGTAGGATCCAGTGTCTGTAGGTCCCCAATATCTTTATTTATGAGGTCCATGATGATCCTTTCCATAGCTTTGCAGACCAAGCTAGTCAGGCTTATGGGGCGATAGTTTCCAGGATCCATTGAGGCACCACCTTTGTGGAGAGGGACCACTGTTGCTGTACACCACTCTTTGGGTACATATCCTGTAGTAAGGCTGAGATTGAACAGTAGTTTTATGTTTGGGTTTAGCTCTTCTTGGAGTTCATGTAGGATGCAGCCCGGGACACCGTCTGGTCCCACTGATGCTGTGTTTTTTGCTTTGGAGAGGGCGGCTCTTACCTGAGCATCTGAGATGTCAGGGGGGCAGCACTCTGCTGGGATAGATATTTGCCCTTTTGGTGGGGAGGGGGTGGAGAAGTTTGCACTGAACCTGTCTGCTAGGATGTTGGCAATGTCTGTGGGTTTGGTGTATTTTTTGTCATTTTGGACTAATTCTGAGCATATCTGGGAATTCCCACCCAGGTTCCTAACATAACTAAAGAAAGCCTTGTGATTATCCTTAGTGTCCTGTGCAAATTTTCTCTTGAAGCTGGCCTTAGACAATTTTATGAGTGCCCGTAGTTTTTTGCTAATACTGATCAGAGATGCCTTCCCATTTTGGGATTTTGCTCTATCATGTAGCAGCTTCCTCCTTCTATTGTATAGTTTGTTTATTGCTGGGGTCCACCAGACAGGACGTCTGCCTTTGGAGGATTGGGTCTTGGTTTTATTTGGGATTGCATGATCCATGCCTTCCTGAAGGTGTTCATAGAATGTGTTTATAAAGGATTCTGCAGTCTGGGCCGTATTTTCCACAGGCCCGGGGGCTTTGAAGGATTCCGCCTCGGTTTTGAGGAGTGTGAAATTTGCTTTAGAGAAGTTTTTCACTGTGGTTTTCTGGGTAGGGGGTGGGGTCGGGATGTGAATATCCAGTGAGATTAGTTTATGGTCTGATCTTACCAGTGAGGGATACACTTCTGGTCTGGAGCATAAAGTCCCCATGTTGGTGATGATCAGGTCCAGTATGTTTTCCCCTCTTGTGGGAGTGGTAACAAGTTGTTCCATAGCATTTGAGTTTATAAATTCTAGGAACCTTTGGGCTAGGGTGTTGGAGCTAGAGTAATGCTCCCAGTCTATGTTTGGGTAGTTAAAGTTGCCCAATATAACGGTGTTTGGAGAGACCTTCATATTTTCCAGTGTTCTCAGGAAGGCCGAGTGGGGTTCCTGGGTTTGGGAGGGTGATCTGTAGCAGGCTATAAACTGGAAGGCAGTTTTACCCACTGTTAGTTGCACATGGATAGTCTCTGATGCTTCGTGCTGTGCCACCAACCTGGAGGTGTGGGTATCTATGACGAATATTGATACTCCCCCTCCTTTTGTGGTTCGATCCAAGTTTTGGGGCCGAAAAGCATGGTATGAGGTATAACCTGGTAGTGCTGGGGTGCTCTCTGGAACCTTGAACCAGGTTTCTGTTACTGCACAGATATCGATGTTCTCCATGCTAAGGAGAGTTTCAAGTGCATGCATCTTGAGGTTTAGACTTCTGGCGTTGAGTAGCATTACTCTTAGTTTCTTATCCCTTGTGATACCTATGGAGGTGGGTTTGTCTTTTGAGCCTTGCCTAAGAAAGGCACTATGGGGGTAGCAAGAGCCTTTGTCAATATCCAAAAGCCCAGGGGTGACAGGTGCAAGCCGTCCCTACCGAAGCATCGTGGCTTGTCGAGAATGTCATCCCAGGCTGACAGGCATTGGATCCCCTTTGAATGACACCAATACTTTAGCCAATTGTTGAAATTGATCATCTTGTCTTCATATTGTGGCATCATTCTTGGTGAGGGTAAGATGCTACTCAAGGTCAGGGTCATACCGGCCTGGGCTACATGCTCAGAGAGCTCCTCTATGTCTCTTTTCATGTAGTCCAGGGAGGTACGTCTCAGGTCATTCACACCAGCATGGACAATGACTGAGTCATATTTGTACTTGCCTTGGAGTGATCTGAGTGCTTGTGTTATGTGGCGGATCCTAGCGCCAGACAGGCAGCTCACCATGACCTTCTCCTTGTTCAGCCTGGTGAGCGGGACATCAGTGTGCCTGACGATAGTGTCACCTATTACAAGTGTATCAGGTGTGTTGTTTAGCCTTAAGGGCTGTGACTGTTCGGCACACTGGCTTTGTGAGCTATGTGTTGCAAGTGTTTTGTTTTGGGGTAGCGGTTGCTTGGGTGGCTGCTTTGGAGGTCTCTGCTGCTTAGACAGATTTTTATTTAGAGCCTCCGAGTATGTTTTTGTGTGTTTATGTGTTTGGTTTGCTGTCGTGGTAGGTCTATGTGAGACTGGAATTGTAGTGAGTGTGGTTTCCTTCTCCTCCTGACTGGTTACGCCAGTACTGAGTTGAGCGAGCTTAGCCTCCAGTTTGGCTATATGGTTGCATCTCTCACATGTGTTGGAATTTGTTGGGAGGAGGAGAGGGTTGTCTTTGTACATGTGGCAGTTGTAACATTGCCTCAAGATTCCCAGATTCACCAGCTGGACCGGAGAGGAGATTGACAACTGACCTTTGGACATGCTAGAATAGTACTGGGAATTCCTTTATAATTGAAAAAAAGGGCCAATGGGGAACAAGGTACTCAAGGGGAGTTTGTGAGGGTGTAGTGCTTTTAATTTTTTAGTGCTGACTTATATAATTGCTTTAGTGAGCAAGTGCCAGGTAACCAAAGAAGTAGAAATAACCAATAAAATCACAGCAGCACGGTGTCAATAAAGGCAGTCTTCCAAAAATTCCAAGTCGCAAGTCCAATATAAAATGAAGTATCCTTTATTGGTAAAAACAAACAAGATTTAGCGCTTTTGTCTCCTCACCGGAGACCTCTTCAGAATCCGTTCACACAATGCTTCCACACCTATATTTGTATGGAAGCCTATTGAACAATGAACCAATAATTGATTAATTAATTCAACTAATTCCACAATTAATTCAACAATTCATCAACAATTAAATTCAGCAATTATTTTAAAGGGCTGGCTTTTTATACAAACAAGTTTGATTAGAGATCTCTGTTAAAAACTCTATTGAGATTTGGGGAAGTAGTTTAAAATCTTAAAACCTATGAATATTTCTCATAAGTTTCTCGTAAAAACGTTATATATAATTAAGCATTGTGAAAATGTATAATAAAATATCTGTTAAAAATTCAATTGAAATTCAAAACAAACAAGTTGGGAATAAAAGCTGTGTAACTTATAAACAAAGAGACTTAAAAACACTGTATACTCATCAGATAGTATAATAAATATACAATAGTATAAAAGTAAAACACCATATGTTAATTAAATGGCTCCTTGTGTATACATACATATAGCATCTAAAATTCATGACATAAAAATTCTATTTTCAAAAGTCAGTAAATAAATACCAACAATAAATGTAAATATACATATAAATAAATAATAATAATTATAAATATGAATATGAATATAAATATGAATATATATGTTAAATATGAATATGAGTGAATTAATAAATATAAAAAATATATACATGAAAAAACCTAATTATAGTAAATATAAACTTAAACACCACTATAGGGATATATGACTATATAAATGGGAAAGGTAGAGTCAGATCATGTATTGTTTCTCTTGTTTCTCAAGTGCCAGGTAACTTAAATGCAATGTGTTACAGGTAACTTAAATGCAAAAACGACTAACTATTCCCACCTGTGGGGTTTAAATACAGCCAATTTCCCACACTTTTCCATGACTGGCCGTTTTTGAAAAGGCTAAGCTATGAGCACACCTGCTTACCTAAGGTTGGCTCTGCTTAAAGAGGTATACCACTATGCAGATTGAATTGGCTCCCCTACACATTGCTTACACTTACTAAGTTGAGCTGTGCTGCTATTAGCATTGCTTAAAGGTTAATTAGTACTATATTTGCCTTTTGGCAGTGATTTATTCTTCATTACAGGTTATATATGTGTCTGGTATCCATGATTCATGTGTACATACACCTCAAATCTATGCTTACTGCAGTACTCCAGTACACATATTTATATTCTGTGGCAGGTTATACAACATCACATCTGTGTGATAGTAACACCTGCAATTAGGCTGCTAATCCCAAACTAGTGAGCATCAGCAGAATGGCCTCAGTCAGTGGGTGGACTACAGGGGTTGTCTCCTACATGTTTTATAATTCATATGGCATTTGACAGAGAGAGTCAGACAGTACAAAATGGACAGCAAATGAACTCTTACGGGGGGGGGGGCGTCTAATAGTTTACGGCTCATCACAGAAGCTGCCCAAATAGCCATATTAATGCATGGTAAATGAACCAATAATACAGGATCAGCACACCAAAACATGCAGATTTATAAGGCCATGCAGAAATCTTTGCACACCACAAGTTTACATAAACATGTCTTGTGAATTGCAAAACCCAAATGGTATCTACTTAGTGTTGCAGCTATTTTACCAGTTATACAAGACAAACCTGAAATGCTAAGCACACATTTTATTTGTTTTATTTTATTTAGCCAGGTTAGCCCCCTGGAATGTGTCTTTTTACAGGTATAACAAAGGGTAAAAAAGTCTGACATAAAAGACATAGCAACACATCTTACTTACATAATATAAATTGTATCAGCAGATCAAATGACTAGTAATATTACATTTATATATCTATATCTCTATATCTATCTATCTGTTTATCTATCTATCTCTCTATCTATCTATCTATCTATCTATCTATCTATCTATCTATCTATCTATCTATCTATCTATCAATATATCTGTCTATCTATCTAAATAACATTTAGCACCGGTGGAGTAATTAGCACTATTTGTCTTTGTTCTCGACACCAGAAGAAATGTCCTGACGAAACAGCATTCAGTAGTAGAATAATAGTTGATCTGAGCTAGCACTAGTGGCACAGAGGGACAAAGCCGTGACTACAACTCAGGTAACCCAAGTATGATTAGTAGATTGGGCATTTGCACCATAGGAGGATGGGTATGCCCAGCTTATGGGGCAGATGGTGTGTCAGAGCAGAACATGCACAACTATAATCCTTGAGAAGAAGTATGGCATTTCCTTGTGTCTTTGAGTAGAGCTATGTCTTACCTATCTAATGTCTGGTGGCAACATTCATTAGCAAATTCATGGAAGTATGCACTCACAGCAGAGGGAGCATTATAAGTTCCCCCTCTCCAAGGGTGGGATAGGAGGTTGTCATGATGTCAGGAAGAGCACAACTTCACTGATATCTACCCGGAAAGTAGAAGATGCTATGCAGGTCACTTATGGCAAACCTGGCAACCTTTGGTGTATCTATAAGGCAGCAAGTAACCATCCTCCATTCTACCTATGCAGTCCAAGTTGTTCATGGCTATGGAAGGGTCTTGATATGTGAAGGATGGTCACAGACCAGACATACCCAGGTAGTACAGAGTGTTCCTGACACAGCATCACTGTTGGCTTTTGCCCCAGGGGGTGCCGCATCTGTTAAAGGTCAGTGTCACATATATAGCCACTGAAATGTCCTTAAACTCCCTCTCTAGGACAACAGAACAGCCTACATGATTTCTATACCTTTCTCTCTCTCTGTCCCATAGTTCTGCACCATCAATATTTCCTGTGGGAAAATGGAGTACCTAGCCTACTACTGGCTGTCATCCAGATCATGAACATTATACAGCTCTTAAACAAAAACAATAAACTCCAGGCTACCATGACTGTAGAGGCAAAATCTTTATTAAAATAGTAAGCACTTTCATGGTATGAGCATATCGTGTATTGTGATTGATTGCTTTCTGTTTTAAATATGTGTTTAGTATTTTCTCTTGTGGTCTAATGAAGCGGTTTGCTCATACTGTGAAAGAGCTTAACATATTAATAAAGATTTTGCCTCTACAGTTGTAGTAGCCTGGAGATTATTGTTTTTGTTTAAGGTTTCACTGTTTTGACTCCACGCTTTCAACCAGCAGTTGAAGTTTGTTTTTGGACACTGTACAATTCTTACCTCCTGACACAGAATACCCATATCAGGGTGCAAACACATGCTCCTGTAGATTTAGTTCCTACTATGGACTAGATCAAGCCCCAGGACCAAAGGCCACCACATTACACATGGCCAATGTTCCCAACTGGGCAAGCACACTGGGTACAACAGTGTTTGGCTGCCACTTCCATCTCCCATGACCCTGGTTCACATGACAACATTGCTCTCACCTGATGAAGACCGAGCCCTTCCCACCCAATAACATCTATGTGTGTGTGTGTGTGTGTGTGTGTGTGTGTGTGTGTGTGTGTGTGTGTGCGCGCGTAAGATAATGTCTGATGCAGTTCATGGAGAGTCCATGCATATCTTTGGTTTCACAATGTAAGCATTTTATTCAGTGTCATCTCTATCATGACGTGCTGTGATCCCCCTGATTCACTTGAAGGGCTGTTGTTCTCTCTTCATCCTCATACTGGATGACTGTTCCTTGCACACTAATCCAGGATGTATGGTGGGTCATGATGGGATGATTTCTTGCTGTTGTACATAATCATATTGTGCAACCTGGTGTACATTACAAATTGAAATACTCCATATGCTGGTCAACAACACTCTCCCTCATGTTCTGTGTCTATGTGTGTACTTTGTTGTGTGCCATCAATGTCATAGTCTGAGAAGTGTTGGAGAAAGGGGTCATTAACAATGTTTCAAAAACATATTTAGCATCCCTTGCAACAAATACAGGAAACATCATTACACATTGCCTGCTACCAGATTCTATGGTAACTGCATACACTGGGTTCTATGCCTGCCTACATATGTACACACAAAATAGATGTAGGAAATCAGCCCACACAAAATATTTGTATGAGTCAGATGTATGCCACATATAAGAATCATGAGAACAGCTTGGGTAGTACATGGAAATATTATATACAATACTCTGGGCTAATCATACCACTTGGCAGCTGGATTGAAAGCCTTTCCTGTTTATATATATATATATATATATATATATATATATATATATATATATATATATATATATATATAAAACATATGGGCCAGATAGGGCCTTGATGCCAAAATCAATGTCTCACTGGACCTCATTGAAATGGATGGTTGTATAAAACATCTGAATAGTGGCTGCACTCTCCTTTGTAATCCTTATGAACCATGTATACTTTGCCACAACTTAATGTCAAGGAACTGGTATGGGACATGTAAGATATAACCCAGTACTTTGCATCCAGAAAATCCTGCTGAGCAAGGAACGTTACATTACACCACTGAAGATCATCCTAGAATTACTTTTATAGCAGCAGTACTTCTGTGTAAGACAGCTATCTATTGAAAAGTTGGTAATCAAAATGCAGAGTGCTGATAAGCCAAAACAATAAGACTGAAAGTATAGGAGAAGAGCAAATCTTGAACATCACTGTTCTCCTTTAAACTTCATCAAGTCTCCCTGCATCCTCCCATGTGGGGGACAAGCTCCCCCAACACCACCAAACTTATACATACTAATTCTGAGATCATCATACACTGGAGAAACTGGAATATCCTGAGGAAAGGTCATCTCAGATTTAGAAGATGTAAGTCCATTTTTTCAGCCACCCAGTCTCTGTGGTCTGTGACTCACTGTAATGGATTCTGATACTTCAAATGGTCACTGTGCAAGACCCCTGTCTGACTATGAGTTTTTCAGTGAACAGGTTGATTTTATATTTCTAACGTGCATAAAACACAAGACTCACTGTGAAATGGGGTCCCTTCTAGGTTAAACATACTTTACTCAAGTGTGCTTCCATTATTACCTGCATTTTCTTACAGCTCACACATTACAACCAGTAGTGGCTACTATGATGCAGTTTTCTTAGGTTTACGCATGACTTTAAAAGACTGACCACTGCTGACCAGTTCTTGAATCCTGGTTATATGTCTATAACCTTCCAGTTCCCTAAACTTCATCAAGGCAGTACTGCCCCCCCCCCACACATTTATTTTTGACTTTAAGTATTCAGTTCAGGAACATTCTTGTACAGGGTGTCAACAGAAAATTATGTCATCACCTCAATTGTAGTGTCCTGTTCTCAGATTTCATACTATTACAACCTATATGGTCCATAAACTCTTTTGTAAACTGAAGTCCAGACTTACCTACATCAACAAGTTACCCCAGAATTCTTGAAAGCTTAGACATATTCATAACCTGCCTTGTTCCTCTACTAATCACCAAGTTATGTGAAGGTTAGCATACAATCTAAGAATAGAGTATTTGTAGAATCTCTACATAAAGAAGCTACTTTAATTGCTGGAAGAAATGATTGTCACATTACCCTTTGCCCCCATGTGCATGCATGTCAGGCATGCTCAGATCCTTCAACCCCTCATGCATAATTGCCTCATATCCTAAGTAAACCATAGCTTTAAACATGGGGATGTTGAAGACATGTCTCTGTTTAAACTCATACACATTTGAACTTTAACAATGTTGTTAGGTTACTATTCTTAGACTGCTTTAAGACATTTGATTTATTCAGTTACAATCTCTTTCAGGAAAGCATACCCTCACATAACTTTACTTCGGTGTCTGTCACTAGCTTACTAGATACTTTGAAGCTCGGCTATAATTTGTTAAAATAAAGATCAGTCTAGTACACTTCTTCCACCTGCAACACACTGCCAGTGATCCGAATTGCTTCATGAATCTCAGCTTGGTGCCTTATATGCAAATGTCTTTAATAATGATATGTTGAAGCATTGTAGAGATGATAAATGATTTGCCTGCTATTAACTTTGCCATCCTCAACACAGCTAGTAATGTTTCTGTTGTCAGCTATTGACAGATTCAGCCACATGCATTCTTGCTTAACTTATTTTGAAATTAGATATTAAACTAAATGGCTTACTATCAAAAGGATGAAAATCACGTCCGCTAACGGTGATTTCCGCAACAAATAACATTGACTCATAAATATGAAGTAGGTTGTATGATCAACGCAGCGACGTTGACAAATTCTGTTGACCTTAAGGTGGAACTCTCCCATTGAAATCCATGCTGTAACTCCCTGCCCTGTGTATGTCCTTCTAAATGGACGTATAAATGAATGTCGACATTCCGACAATCGCTCCTACCATGGTCAAGGAGGTGGCTGTCGAGCATGTCACTGTCAACCTTTTGACTGTAAACCAAACTAAACCCCATCTGCTCTGGTGGATGTAAAAGATCACATGGCACCTATCACAAAGACTAAGAGAGACTTTATTAATATAATAAAATAATTCATATTTACAGAAAATGAATATTTACTACCAAAAAAGGAAAATTAATTACAACAATATATCAAAGGAAAATAAGAGAGTTAGAATTTGCAAATTAATTCCACAACTTTTTTGCCACATTTGTCATTTAAGTTTTTACATAATATGGGCATAGTCCTTAAGCTTAGCATGCACCAAATTATCACATCTAGCAAGCCAAACGATCCACAAACCCTTGGAAATTATCTTACCATATATATCATACATAACTTTAGATGTTATATTACAGTGACCATATTGTATAATATTGATTGTCAGTAGGCATATTATGTAGATTACAAGTATCATACATTTTCCCAAGATTGTTTCACTCTTTGGCAACTGACTAGAACATGTTTTAGAATTTCTTTTACCTGACAAATATGGCATAATTTTTCCATGTTCAGTTTTTATTTCATTAGTCTTCTAAATGGTAATTTTCTTAGCAAAAATTCCAAAAGAAAATCATGTATTTCAGGAACTTTACTAAATCTATCATATTTATACATTATTCTAGAAGGATATGTTTTACTGAGAATCTTTCTCGGACTTTCATATAAAAAGGAATCCATAATTAATTTGTACCATAGGTTTTGTGATGGCAAATCTTGTAACAAAGGAAGTTTCCAGCTTCATTTATTAATTTTCCTAGCATACAATGAAAGTGTAGTGATGCAAAATAAACAATATGATTTATTAATCCAAAATTTCTCTCGCTGTGTTTATAATACATTTATTTTAGCAGGATTCAAATGATTTCCCCAAATTAATTCAAAAAGTATCTGTAATATTAACATTTCCATAGTTTTTGGGAAGGGAAATATTCTCAATGTAATTCAATTTGCCTGGTATAAATGAATGGGTACTATAAAGCCTTTCCTAAATTATTATTTTAACACATTCCATTTTACAAAGTAGATTTAATAGAAGCAATAATATTTTGTCATTGATTGTAGTAAATGACTAATTTATCCCCAAAAGTGACTCCTAATATCATGTTGAGCAAATGCTATATTCGGAATTGCTGACATCCAACCATATCCTTTCAGTTATCTAATAATATTAATAATAAACATATGAATACTTGATATATGTTTTTCAAAACAATGTAAAACCAGGATATTAATTTAACTGAAATGCATAAGTAAATCTGCTTATGACAAACATGAAGGTAAAAAATAACCTTGTACAGTTTCCATCTGAACTAAAGTATGTTTTGTGTTATATTCATCCATCATAGTTGATATGATTATTTATTCATTTTCTCTTATCAGAAAGGTGACAATCACATACTCCTTTGTATTGCTCCCATTATCAGTTGAATCCTTTTAAAATACATGTATTGTAAACCGAGTGAAAGAGATTTATGATTAATAAATATTATTGTTTATCTTGCTTTATTTCATCTTCATTGTATGAATTACATTTTTTTGTTTTTTGCCAAACCATCCATTTACAATTGGGTGCATCCAAGAATGAATATATATAATGTATTAAAAATAGTATTACTCACCTTAAAACTTTTCTGCACTCTTCATATGCATCGTGTGAGAGTATGATAAGCTTCTTTTAATACCACATGATAATAATAAATGTGTACCTCTCCTATACTGTGTGATTTCTTTTATTATTATTATTATTATTATTATTAATTATAATAACATATCCTATATAGTTTTACCTTTTCTAACAAAAATATCCCTATTAAATGTATTTCTCATTGATCTAGTTAATCTACAGTTTTTAATCTGTATAAAAATATAATCAGTTTTGTTAAGTGTTATAGGCCTCCAATTATAAAAAAAATATGTCCTTTTTTATAAATGATTCAAATAGCACATTCAAAATCTCCTTACCTAAGTAACCCTTATGTAGCCATTCTTTCAGTATTTTAAGAAAGATATTTTCTCATGCTATCCATTTGTTTATAAAATGTATAGGGGATACCATCAGGGCCGGATTAAAAAAAATCATTAGGTGTCATGTTTAAAATACTATGGAATTCTGCTAATGTCATGTTTTAGATATAATATATTAGCATCAGTAGTAAAACTTCTCACTGAAAATTGCCTTGGTTTCAAGGGACAAGGTGCATAAATTCATATTCTGTAAAAATATTCTATTGCAGTCATAACTTAATTTTTAGATGTAACTTAATTATCCACTGTATCTTTACATTTATATATCACGTCTCTCATTTTTAATTATTTTACTAAAAAGAGTGAAACTTAATTTGTATTACCTTAAACTATGCATTTTTGTTTCTATATCTATTCTTTCACTATTTTTTAAAGTAGGTAATGTAGAGGAATCAGAAGAAAATAATCTTCACAGAACTTTCATGCTTCTGTGTTTATTGAATTTCTCTTTGGAAAACACATTTTTCTATAACATAAAATAATTTCTAATATGTTCATTAATAAATAATCCACCAGAAAGTCCATGATGCATAAAAGGGTAACACTGTGTATATTGTACATATCAGAGAAACTTCATCCTGTCATTTAGTTATATTAGGAACCCATCTGGCAGCTATTTTTTATACCATTACCTTCAAAAATTCACAGTGAGAAAATCTCATTTTGAAATAATAGTGCAATATGATGCATACATCTTAGCCCAATAATTTCAAAAGGTAATACTATAAGATGACAAGAATGTGTAAAACAGTCAATTTCTGTTTTTAAAATGCCTCTTTCATATGTATGACCTAAACTAGATCTAACTGTAAATTACCATATGTAAGAATATTCCATAATAATTTAATATCATTATGCATTATTTCTGTACATCTTTCAAATGTCAGTTAAAATATTCAGACATAATGATATTCATATTTTCTGTAACATATGGTTGTAGGGTTTTAAAACACTCATCTCTACCTGTGTCATTGGTAGGAGCACAGATACAATAGTATGTGTAGGGAGTAGAAAAATGGAAAATGCATATATTCTACCTGACATCCCGATAATAACATTTAAAAGCCTAAACTTGGATTCATATGGTAAAGCAATACCACAGCATATGTCAGGCTCAAAAGTCCATATGACATCATGTTGTTTTTGTTTTATCTATTTTCCTAATCTCACTTTAACATATAAAATCTGGATGTATCTTACTAAAAAAGTTGTAGACAACAAAGAATGAAATTATCCCTTCTTAGCAGTCTTTTTTGCTCCTTGATAGATTTTCCTTTTCTTAACTCTTTGTCCTATGGAATTATTTTTTTTAGTTTTTTTACTACCGATACTGGCATCTCCTTCAGTATCTTTATAAACAGCTATATATTTTCTACTATTATGAATAAGACTGGTTTGCTATTAAGTTTCCATGGCTGCATTTTAAGAGACACTAATTCTATGTTTTATTTCTTAATTTTGTATTTTTTTAATTTCAAGTATCTGGAAACAATCAAACCAATTATGTCCAAAAAGTTTACACTTTCTGCAAGACACTTCACAATTTTTCTGCAGTATTGCCTTTCTCTCCACATTGGGAACATGCCCTAATATCACAAGTACCTATCAATTGTGAGTAATAATCAGGTAAAAAAGACAAAGGTTGCCCTCAATACATAATTATTCACATCAGCAATATGTATCACATTAGGTATGTGGCAGAATTTTCCTCTTTCATACTTGAGAATTTTCCAACAATATTCCAAAGCTGTCTTTCAATATAATTTTCTTTACATCATGAACTTAACCTGTTTACAGCAGACAGAAAAACAGTATTTTACATCATTAATATTAACCTATCTTCTCCATCATTCACAATTGGCAGTGGTTTGAATTTCAGAAACTTCTGTTTGGAATTCAACTACGTTTTGTCCATTAACTATTAAACAGTGATGGTTTACTATCAAAATGTCGATCGTCCATCAGCGAATGTGCATTTTATTGACTCCTTTACATGAAATCCATAATTCTGATTCCTCATAATGTTGCAAAAGCACTAAACGTTGACATTTCCAAATGCTCCACACCTACAAACAAGGGCTAACATGGGTCAAAAAGGGGATGAGATTTTGCATTTCGGAATACTGGAGTTCAACATTTTCAACTGTCGCTGTTTGGAGTTCACGTTAGTGGTGTCGCTGATGTGCAATTGACATTTTGATTGTATGCCAACAGTGACAAAGGTCCTCAGTAGTCATACTCTGAAATGGTACTAACCACCTTGTTATCTTAGGCCTGTTCATAGTCTTCTCACATTTGTGTCTAAAACAAAGGAAAGTTTTGGTGAGTCATTCTTTGCTGTCATGGTGAGCTTCAATAGCAGCTTTCACATCTAATGTGGAAAATGTCTTCAAGCATACTTCTCAACTTCTTTATTCAACAATTTTGGGCAAAAATAAGGAACCATTTTTAAATATGACTCTAAATCATGTAAAAAAGTTAAAATAATTTTGCATCAATGTGGATTTTCTGAACAATAAGAAGCATGTAACTCTTACTAACAAGGATTACTGACTGATTGTACACCACAGTGACTTGGCAGAAAACAATATTATCTTAAAAACAATTTAGAAATAAATATAAGGAAAGTTTAGTGTATTCTTCAAATTGAAAGGCAGTTGAGATGTATGTTGCAGAGTATGCACTGAAAAGCTTTTTGAAAGATTGTCACACTAATTTAAATATTATAGTTAAAATTGTGTAGCTATTGTTCCTGGAAGTGTTCTTTTTAGCACTAGTATGGAGTTTGAGCAGCTTGTATATTATCTTCCAGTGTTTGCCTCCTAAGCCTTTGACAACATCTACAGATATATTCTCACAGTTTAAACAAGTATTCATAATCTAGTGTAGTCTCTGAACTGACCGGACTTACCACAATGTGGAAACTTGCTAAGTTAAGGCATACACACCATGGTAAACCTTTCTTTATTTCATGGACACTGCAACATTTGTAAAATCAACTGTGAATGTTCATGTGTGACTAAGTAGTTCTGTTTCTGCTGATTTTTGTTGAGATATTTAAAAAAACTATGAAAATTATGACTCTCTATGTCTCTCTCTCTCTCTTTCTCTCTCTCTCTCTCTCTCTATATATATATATATATATATGTTTATGTATATACTGTATATAAACAATATTTAATGTGCCTTTATATATACTATAGAGAGGTAAAGTATCAGTACAAATGTGATACCCATCACATAAGCTTTACAATGAAGTCATTCAATAGCTTGTACTCAGTATGACTTAGTGATTATTAAAGCAAATATGAGCAGGCAGTAATAGACACTTGGAGGCATCACTGAGATTATCCTAGAGAAATGGGCTAAGGTGCCACAAGGATTTATTAACTAAAAATGGATATTTTGGAGTTGGAAAGTCACAGTCATCTCATGTAATTAACTAAGTGAATGACCGAATGAATTAATGAATGAATGAATGAATAAATAAATAAATAATGCAAGTCTTATATGTAAAATTTCACAAGCTACCACAGCAAGCTCTAAGAAAAAAAGTAAAAGTAAACAAAATAGATATAAAAGAATGACTATTGTATTTTTTGATGTGTGGATAGTTTATAATTGTTATGCTACTTCCACTCCTAGCTATTACTAATTAACAAATTGCATATGGAACCAAAATAAAACTAAATCTCATAAAATCTCTCACTGTCTTTTTCATCATGTGATATTGCTTCAGGTGATTAATGGCGTAAGTCAATATTCAGACTGAAAAATATTTATTTTTGTCTCCTTTTTTGCAATTACCGTTTCAGCTACTTGTCCTGGTCCTCATTGGTGTCTACTTATTTTCCTATGAAAACAACATTTTGTGGTAAATATGTCACAAAGAATTAGATGTTAATCATTCTGATTCAAGATGCATTCTGACTGCAGAATTATTTGGTGATCTGGTTCTGCATTAGGACATTATGTCACAATATCACTCTCACTAACTCAGCAATGCCATAGCTTGACAATTTGGGGTTAGAACCCACTAACCACTTGATACTGATGTGACCCATTATATACATACAGTGTTGATTTAAGTCCCACAGTCTGTAACATTTAACCTACTGTCTCCTCTAACATTAACCTGCCTTCAAGATCTTATCTCATCTGTTCACAAGACAGGACCTTGTTCTTTTACCTTATTATACTTCCCCAATTTCTCCTACTATTATGGCTGCACATTTTCTTTACCCCAACTCATTTTTTGTAACCCCATTCCACCAGTCAGATTAGTTCAACTGTTTTTCTGCTCTATTAGCCTTTTCTTCTCCTAATACTCTACAATATGTCTGATGTTATTTAAATACTTTATATACTTACCTTTACACTAAATGACAATATGCCTTAGTTTATCTAAATGCAAATCTAAAAATATAGTTTTGAGAACTATACTTTAGTAAGTATCTTAAATGATCTGTCCAATGTTTTTCTCTGTTATTTTAATACACTGAGTTTGTTAGGATGCAAAGTACAATTTATGAAAGAATCTACTGAAATCTTATTCAGTCATGTTTTCAAAATTCAATGTAATGTGTCTGTCTTGTTTTTTAATTCCAGTAATGTATTGGAACAACTTACTGTAAATATCTCTACTGCTTTTTTGGGCTAGTTTGTTCACAAAAAATGGTCTTTATACTAATATATTTACATGGCAAACAAATAAAAAAATAACAATACAAACAAATAAATAAATAAGAGCCAGCTGCTTCTTTGTGAATAATATATTGGGCATTTGAGAGAAGGTTCCTAATTAAATATGTTTATCTTCTTGTCCTTTAAATAATTTTGTTAAAAGCTTAGTGGTGCAACAGAAGTCCTGCACCATGGTAGGGGGCACACATGGATTAAAATACAGTAGCATCCTTTCCTCCACATCTTATTATGCCTAGACAATCCGTCAAAACAGGAAAATATAAAAAAGTCAAAATGAATGCTTCATGCATGTCTGAGTGAAGCTGAGAAAACAGAGCCTAGGATTACTGTAAACGTGTATTGGCATTTTAAAGTGATCTGTAGCTAATCAGTCAATACCCACATACAAAAAATATTACATTGTAAATCTGCTTACAGTTTGTATAGGGAGTCAAAAAAAGAACACTTTGACTTACAGTCAAACATGAAAAGTAAACCAGCATCCCAATAACTAGAAAGGCACGTGTCCTTAACACCACTTTGTAAAATGTTTAGAAGCATAGCTCTCAACCTTCCATCTCTGAAATGAGGACCACTAGCCCTCATAATGTGGAACAAATGGACAAAATGTGGAACACATATTAACAGCTTAATAACAACTTCAGCCAGGAAGATCATACAATGATTAAAATATGCTGGTTTTACTTAAACAAAATATATTTTAATTAATTATTATGATTCTTTTTTATTTACCATGGCTATCAGTTAAAAAATTCCTAACAATGAATGTGTGACAGAGCCTTTCAATGTGGAACTTTGAGGAACATGAATTTTTTAAGACCCCAAATGAGGTATGTTCCTCGTAATGAGGTACACTTGAGAGGTATGTTTAGAAGTCAAACTGACAAATGGAAAGTGTGTATCTTGCTCTAATGTCTCCTTTTAAACATCACTGTAGCTCAGCAAAATGGTTTACTGCTAGCATTCAGCCTGTAGTCTGTCTCTTGCTTTCATGCATGTAAGTTTCATTATAAATGCAAAACATACCTATGTTTCCTGTTTCAGTATTCTTTTAGGAAGTTAATGCCAAAGTACCAGGAGTATGTTACTTTGAATAAATATTTTATATGTGCCTGATGAGGCTATTTATTTATTTTATTGTGTATTTGATGTAAAACTGTTCTCATTGTAAACTACAACATATAGTGCACTGAATGATGCAAACCACTGAACTTATGGGCTAGTTACAAGTTTAGATTGTGCAATCCATAGCACACTATACAGTATTGGCCAGTGTGCTCTACTGGTTTGTAGTTCAGTAAAGCAAAGTGCGCAAAGCCAGGAACTGCTGAGAGCACTGTATGCATATCATGCAAGGTACCATGCTATGGTATATCTTTTGTAAAAATGTGGCAGTGTGACATGTGACACAATGCAGATACACATAGAAATAATTGACAGAGCAAGAAAAAGCCTCTTATCATTGTTTGGGCAAGTTGCAGTGAATTTGGTTTTTGAAAATGTTGCAGCTGTAGATGACAGACAGCAGACAACATAAAACCTTATTGTGATGCTGGCAGCCCTGGCATTACTTTACATGTCACACATAACACATCATAAGCCATCCAACACAGTGAACAGCCACGGACATGAGTGGAAGCTACTGGAGGATGTATATGATGTGTGCATCACAGATAGCCATGTACTACTTACTGGAAAATCCTAGACCCCACCAGATAAAGCTTTGCGTGTTCCTGATCACCACACAGGGTTCCAAGACCTTCTATAGGCACATGAGGCTACAGTGTGTGTGTCCTGGTCATTGCATCCAACATCCTGAATAAGATTCTGAATGTTAGGGTGCACAACACAGCAGCACACCAACACACAACATGTTACACATGCTACGAGTTGTAACACACAACAAATTACGGTTTACTATCAAAAATTCAAAGTGAACTCGGTTGACTCCACTTCCGTCAAGAATCGGAATGTCGAACTCGGCAATGTCAAACGCCGATATTGCTGAACTACAAACCTCACCCCTATCTTGACTCATGTTAAAACCCGCCCATAGGTCAAATTTGGTTTGTGATTCGGTAATCTTGGTGTTCGACAATGTGAGCTTCGAATTCTTTCGGTCGACCATATGTGGGTCGACGGAGTTCGGTTTGAAGTTTTGATAGTAAACCCAAATTACACATGACAGCAGGCCCAACAGTTATCAGGTCAATTGGCTGTATTTACTTATATAACTGTTATGGCTCCACTAGGCACATAAATACCTCTCAACCTCCAGAGGAGAGAATCAGGGGCAAAACACCTGAAACTCAATAATATTTGGCAAAAATCAGGGACACCAAGTTAGCAAACATTTTGTACAATCTTGGATGAGGCAGTCAGAGTTATAGAGATAAAACAGATACAGTAAAGATTTGCTTTTATTTTTATAGCATCTTATATGTACATGTTACATGTATAACATCATAAATGTTGCTGGTTGAAGCAGAACCTTTCCCTTATAACACAGAAAGTAAAATCACACCGCACTATGACAAGATGCTTTATATCAAAAATGTATATAAAAAAACTAACACCCATCACTTGTAGACAGAAATATGATATCCAAGTTGGTAACTGAAATTATTCTGATTTGAAGAATAAGAACTGCATACATTAGGGAGAAATACTATTCATCCTTTGTTTAGAGGTCATTAAAATATAACATGCTCCAGTAACAGCAAAGTAGGTGTTTTGGGGGCTGTACTTAAATTTGATTAAAACAGCAAGCTGCTTTCACCTAAAACAACAAGCTGCTTTCACCTAAAACAGCAAGCTGCTTTCACCTTCTCTGTAGTGACTCTCACCTATGGGTAGAAGACATGCAAGATATGCATATGCAGCAAGCTACTTAGAAACTGAGAATCAATGAGGAAACACCCTTTAGGCTGTACTAAGTGCAAATGGATAAATTAACAACAGTGGCACATATGTCACTGCAAATGTAAGAAATGCTTAAAGCAGAAAAAAGTCCTTTATGAGTTTCTAAGTACAGTCTTTAAAAACCTTCGTCCAACCGTCAGAATATTACACATTGTAAGAAGTAAGCACCACTCACTTTAGTAGAGGTTCACACACTTGTTTTTTTAGTTTTACATACCAAAATATAAGTGTAAGGAAACCAAGTGCTACTTCATACGCTTATATACATTACACAGGTCAACAGAGGACCTCTCTGCTCATACTGTGCAATTCAAAAAGTCAGTAGAACTCTCCAGGGTAACACACTGCACAGGTTATTTTTATTGTTGGCCTTGAGTCCTTTGTCAAACCAGTTGTGCGCTGTCCAGATGAGCCTTTTTCTTATTTTTCCCTGTTGACTTCTTAGTTATTTCCTGTATTTATATTATACATTATTTGCTTTTGCAAACACAAGCCAGTATTATTGCTCTAGTTAATTAGTACGATTTTGCACTTGTACAACAGAAGACTAATTTATAATGAATTGTTTAGTGCAGCATAGAATATACATAACTGCCTCGACCAATTTGAAAAACTGACAAGGTGCAGTTTTATGGCAAAGGCTTGCTAATATGCAAATGTTACCTTTTGGTCTACTCTTTCTGATTAGAGTGTAATGTTTCTGATTCACTTCATTAATCTCTAAAGACTGTACATATTCTGCTAATATGAGACCTGGGCAAGTGATCATATAACTAAAAAATGTAGTTGAAGTTACACAAAAAGGCAGAAATACAGACACATGTAGACAGACAAACCTAAATACAAGCTGTATTAATGAAAAGATATTACGTAATACCGGGCAGAAGGACAAACCTAAATATAAGTTAGATTGATAAACATAATTCACACAATATCATGCACACTTGCTCTACTCATCAGGAATCTGTTAATAACATTTTCACAGTTTTTGGAACTGTTTATAAAATTACTGTTTACTTTTTTAGTTTCTTTGTCTGACTTTTGGGAATATTAACTAAAATAATATTGAGGAGGACATTATTTAAACTGTCAAATGCCCTTAACTTGTTATTTCTGCAGCTTACACTTGTGATGCTATGTTTCAGAACAGGACTGAATGCTAGTCAAGTAATGTTCAGGGCACAACAGCATGTATACTATCCATTCCTCGCAGCTAAGAGCGACACAGTGTATTCATTTTATTTTATTTATTTATTTACATTTGTTGCTGGGGTGCCTCCTGTGTGGAGGCTGCATGTTCTCCCTGCATTCATATGGGTTTTCTCCAGGTGCTCTGGTTTCCTCCCACATTCCAAAGACATGCAATAGGTGGACTGGACACTCTAAATTCACCCTAGTTGTGAGTGTGTGCATGCAAGTATGTGGT
The DNA here is from genome assembly GCF_019279795.1 of Protopterus annectens. Classification (NCBI taxonomy): domain Eukaryota; kingdom Metazoa; phylum Chordata; order Ceratodontiformes; family Protopteridae; genus Protopterus; species Protopterus annectens. Next base: position 1,311,179,517 of record NC_056739.1, read on the forward strand.
GTATCCTCTGAGGGAGGTTGGGCATCAGGCTAACAAGCCAATCCCATAAAACCCATACCTGTTACAGAAACAAAGAGTGCTGAAGGGTGCTTATTGCCCAGTGTGCTGAATGCATGGGAGCAGATCCAGGAACTGAGGATTTACATTTGTTAACCGGGTAATGTCCGATTGGGCCATATAGCACATTTTCAGCGGAGACGAGGAGAGAAAATCTCCAAAGAAAAAGTACATAGAAAAATCCTTAGTTACAAGTTACAACAAAGTAAATACAATAATTATTGGAACAAACAGTGTAGTGGGATTTAAAATGATATAATTGACATAATATATATCTTACATTAAAGCATAATACAACAATTTGCAAGAAAATACAAAAAAATGGAAAATAAAATAAATGTGGTTTTTTTTTTTTTTTTACTTTTTATTTTACAGGAGAAGTAGAGATGGACAGTAATTCATAGGAGAGATAGGTAGAGAGTATATACTCTGTTACAGGTAGAGTAAGTAACAGCCGATAGTAAGAATTATCCTGGGAATGTACAAGAGCATAGCCAGTATTTAGTAAAGTGTTCTTTTAGGAGTAGTTTGAACTTTGTTTTGGGGGAGTGAGTTCCAGGTTTTGGCTATTTTGTTTGAGTAGAGGGAGAATCCGAAGAAGTTATTAGATTTAGTTACCTTTAGAATTAATTTGTCAGATGACCTAAGGGATCTAGTGATGGAGTTTTGTTGAACTAGATCAATGAGAGCAGGGCAGTTGTTTGGTTTGTGGATTATATTGTGAGCAGTGGTTAGTTGGTTGAGAGATAATAGGCTAGGTAGTTTGATCCATTTGAGCTGATGAAGGGCATAACAATGGAGAGATGTATGGGGTAAGTTAATGGCAAATTTAGCTATCTTGTTATACCAGCTTTCTAGGTTAAGTCAGTTTTGCACAGGTTGGTAAAGATTTGAGAGCAGTAAAGGAGGCTAGATAGTAGGTGGGATCTGGCAGTAGCTAGTTTGGCATTTTTGGTTAGAAAAGGTTTTGCCCTGTAGAGTGAGACAAGTTTACAGTGAACTTTTTTAATTGTGAGGGATATGTGTGTCAGAAAAGGAGATATTGCCAGCCCAGCTATCTGGAATTTTGTAAATAATTATATGTCATTTGAATATTAATATGATTTATATAGAAGTGTGACAAAAGGAGATACTGCCAGTCCAGCTATTCTGGAATTTTGTAAGTGGTTGTGTGTCATTTGTGAGCATCAACATGATGCAATTGCTTGTGTTACAACTGTATTAGAACTGTATGTCATGTTTTACAGATGTGTGTGGAAGAAATATTTTGTATGATACTGAGCAAAAATGTATATACACTATTGTAACTGTTTATTTTAACAATGGGGACTGAAACACAAAATGTTAACTTCAGAAGAATAGCTGAAACTTAAATTACTTTATAACCATGAAATAAAAAGATATTATCTTTCAGGTTCAGTGCAACAGGAGACATAATGTTTAGAACTAGAAGTATTTTGTATTGCCTTTAAATGTGGAGGAATGTAAATTATTTTACAACATCCACCATTTGCCAAAAGCGGTAAGGTCTGTGTGTTTTCACAGAGAGATGCTAAATGCTACCAGCTGCAGTGGGGGGGGGGGGGTTTACCTGGGATAGTCAGATGAGAAGAAATGATGTCATGCTGCAAGCATCCCAGCAGCAATATTTGAGATATTAATTTAAGAACTGTCTGAGAGAGAGACTGTGCATTTTGTATTTGTCTTTGGCTTGACAACATCAGCTGGAAAACCCACTCACCATATCTGCCTGCTCTGTAAGTAACAACTAGGACACAGTCATTTATTTTAGCTATAGTCAGGAATATAGCTGAGCTTAATTTAGATGTTTTTCTTAATTTATTTGAGACTGTCCTGCAATATTGTTTTAAATATTTCAGTGATTGTGAGCTGTGAAGTAACTGTGATTGTTTACTGAGTATTTTCTTATACTTTTATTATTTATTATTAAATGTATTTAAACCTTTCATTGTGGCTGATATTTGTGAGACATATTTAAGCTCTTAGAGTACTTGTATATCTATTTGTTGACAATGTGTAGGCCACTCTTAATAGCCTTGCTCTTGGTCAAAATACCATTTGGATTAATAGTAACATTACACAGTAAGATTGGACACCCTTTGCTAAGGGCCTTAAAGTAACTGAGAAGTAGTGACTGGTGGCAGTGAAAATGACCTATGAAAGAATTTACTTCATTAAGTGAGAAGGGTGTACGTTTGGGTTATTTCTCTCAAAACGATCTTGATACCAAATTCAATGTGGAAAATTGTCAATTAGCTACTTTTTATTGTCTTCCCAAACTTCATAAAAATTTTACGAATCCTCCTGGATGTCCTATTGTTTCTGCTGTTAATTATTTTCTCCAGAATATAGGCATCGTTATACATGGTTATCTGTTACCTTTTGTAGAAAAAAATTGATTCTTATATTAAAGATTCTTTTGATTTTATTGAAAAAATAAAATATCGTGGACCGAAAACATGTTTTGGGTTAGTTTGGATGTAGTTAGTTTGTATATTATATATATTAGCCATAGTGATGGAGTACAAGCATTGCATTATTTTTTGGGAGATATCCCTATCTCACATTATATTATTGATTTAACTTACTTTTGTTTATTGAATATTTTTTTTAGTTTTAATGAGGAGATTTACCATCAGTTAAGAGGTACGGCTATGGCGGCACCTTTTGCCCCCATATATGCCAACCTGTTTATGGCTAAATTTGAACTGGAATATACCTATACTAACACATTTGTACAACAAAACGTTTTGTTTTATTTTCGATACATTGATGATTTGATTTTTTTTGTGTAAGGGGGGGGGGAATCTAAATTCAGTGCCTGCCTTTGTTTCAGAAATAAATGACAATATATATAATATTAAATGTGATGGTCTACAGTTTGGAACCAAGGTTAATTTTTTAGATATCCATTTATCAGGAGGGAAGGATGAACTTATTTTTACTACTGTTCATCGGAAATTTATAGATGGTAATCAATATTTATTTGGGAATAGTTGTCATCCGCCCCATACGTTGAAATCTTTACCTTATGGGGAAATTATCCGGTTATCTAGGCTTTGTAATGATAGCCTCGATTTGGAGAAACAAATTAATAAGTCAATAAATATGTTCCTACAAAGGGGCTATAGTAAAAATTTAATTTGTGAATCAATTGATAAATTAATTCAATCAAATTTGAATAAGGAAGTTAACAGCAGAAACAAAATCATAAAAGTTAGTAATACTAAATTTAGGACTGTAGCAACTAGGAGGGTGACTAAACAACAAAAAATCTTTTTTGTTACTACTTTTAATTTATTACGTGCTGAAGTTTGGGATCTCATTAAATCATTAAATATTATTGGAAATTTTTGCTACAAGATGAATTTATACATAGTCTTATTCCTGATGTTCCTTATATAGCTTATAAGAGAGGACAGAATTTAGGGGATAAATTAGTTAAAGTGTATTATGTCTCTCCAGTGATGAGACTAAGTCTTTCATTATCAATTTGTGGTACTATACCATGTCATAATTGTAATGTGCATTCTTATATTAGATTAAATTTTCCTAGAATTAACGGAAAAATATTTAGACCACATAGTTGCTTTTCATGCTATACATTGGGTGTGATTTATTGTCTTAAGTGTCCCTGTGACCTTTTCTATATTGGGGAAACAAAAAGAAAATTTAGAATTAGGTTGCAGGAACATATTCGGGATATTAAAAGGGGAACTTCGGAAAGTCCTTTAGCACTGCACTTTATGGAAAAGCATAGTGGCAATGCTAACTTATTAGAAGCCACCATTCTAGACCAAGTTTTTATTAAGAAGGGGGATGAAAAATTACTTAAAAACATTTTACTTTATAAAGAAACTGTATTTATACTTAAATTTAATACATTATCACCAATGGGTTTAAACAGAGAAGTAAATTGGAGATGCTTACTTTAATTTTATGTTTCAATTTAATACATTGTTACCAATGAGCTTAAACTGAATAATATTCTGGAGATTTTACTTTAAATTTGATGCTAATCAGTTTTTATCATGTCTTTAATTGCATTTAATTGAAGGATTATCTAATATATATATATGGGGGTGTGTTTTCATTAAATTTTTGTACTCGTTGAAGGCTGTTGTGGCCGAGGCGCTAAAACTGATATATTGTAATAAATTTAATCGGTGTGGAATCCTTGTTGTTTCTCGATTTACCTTTGGTCTTCTTTGGACAGTTTGCTTGTTGTTTTTTTGAAAATGACCTTATAGTCTGGGCAGAAAGGGGCATAGCTAGTAAACCTGTGCCAGCCTTTCCTAGGTGTGCGTGTGTGTAAATCAAACCTCCAAGTGTGTGTGTGTGTTTCAGTTACTTGGGCAGAGACACAAAGCAGTGGTTGGATAGAGCGGGTGCTGGAGATCTTGGCTTGGCCATTCAGCTGAGATCTCAACCCTATAGCTATACCAGTGGGGAGTCTCACTGGGAATCTGAAGAAAGAGGGAGAATACAGCCCAAGACTGACTGTGGTCTCTGTGTGCTCTTAAGGGAAATTGTACTTTACTGTTTGTGTACTTGTTATCTTCTCAGTGTCTATATTCCCTACTGTTGTCAGTGGTGAGGATTGAGGCTCCTTGATTAGTGGGCCAGTGCTGGGGCATCACAATATGTTTATTGAATTTTAGGCAGTCATCTATTGCTACTCCTAGTAATTTAGTTTGACTAACTGGTTAAATTTTTGTACCATTGGAGGAGAAGATGGAAATGGGGGGGGGGGGGGTTGGACTGTTAATAGTTTTAATGTAACCAAAAAGCATCAGCTTAGTTTGTTAGGGTTTAATATTAGTTGGTGGTTGGAGAGATACCATTCAATGTCTTGCAGTGATTTTTGTGTTTTATCTTGGAGTTCCTGAAATGTAGGGGCAGAGCAGATAAATTAGGTGTCATCAGCATATTGAATAATGGAGGCAAGCTAAGCAGAGGAAGAGAGGTTATTCACAAATAAGAAGAAGAGTAGAGGGTCCAAGGATGGATCCTTGGGTACTCTGATAGTGATTGGTAAAAGGAGAGAGAGAGTTTATTTTCCCATTTGGTAGACTGCTGCCAGTTAGAAAAGTAGGTTTGAAACCAATTAAGGGATGTCAGACTGAGGTTATATTCAGCAAGCTTGTTTAGAAGAATTTGGTGTGATACTGTATCAAAAGCTTTTGAAATATTGAGGAAGACAGAGGAGACTATTTGATGTTTGTGTTTGGGACAGAAGCCACGTTGGGAGTTGGATAGAAGGTTGATCCTAAGGAAGTGGTTGAGGAGTTGTTGATGAATGCATTTTTCTAGAATCTTAGCTAATGAGGAGAGAATGGTGATGGGCCAGTAGTTGGTGAAGTCAGTAGAGGGACCACCTTTGTGTAGGTGAATAATATGTGGTGTTTTCCAGAGTAGCGGGACATACTGTTCTGAGATAGAGCAGTTGATTAAAATAGATAGTGGCAGCAGCTAATTTTAGAATCTCATTTGGGAGGTGATCAGCAGCAAGAGAACTGGGTTTTAGTTTGTTTAGGAGCTTTTTTATGTAGCTGGTCTGAATGGGCTTAAGGTAGAATGAGTTGGGATTAGAAGCTGTGGAGGTAGGTACTGTTAAGGATGTGTTGGAGTTATTACTTATGAGGGAGGCTATTGAATTAATGAAGTGTGTGTTAAATTGAGTTGCTATACACTTAGTGGTATTGCTAGCTGCTGGTGCTGGGGTCAAAGGTTTTCCTGGGTTTAGGAGGTCATTTATAAATTTCTAAATTGTTGGGCATGTTGTTCTGGTGTTTTTGTTGGCATATTGGAAAGTATATATATTTTGTCATGTTTTGTTTCCTAGCATGATTTCTTAGTTGATGATGTGCTGTGAAGGAATCTTTGTTTTTGGTAATATGGTAGTATGACTAATCCCAACCCCTTTCTTTTAGAAGTATTTTAGTGGCTTTACTTAGTCAAGGTAGTTGTTTGGTTTTGCAGCATATCTTTCTAATGGAAGCTACTTTATTTAATATGTCAAGGAATGTTTTGTTAAAATATTGTACTGTAAGGTCTAACTGCAGATGTTTTAAAGGTGACCAGTCACACTGTTGTAGCACAGAGTTGAATATAAAGGGGGAGAAGTATTTTTTCTGCGAATGTTATTGAATATGATATTATTATGTACATGCAATTGTTTCCTGAGAAGAAAGGTGGTGAGTGATCACTAAGTGAATCTGGAATCCAGCCTGCTTGGTAAATTAGGTTAGACTTATTAGTTAGAATCCATTCTAATATGATTGCTTTTTGGTGCGTTTGTCTGTGTGAGTGTGGGAATTAATGATTTGAGAGTAGTTGTAAAGATTAATGAAGTTAGATGAGTTATTTATTTATTTATTTTTTTTATTTTACATTTGTTGACAGGGCTAGTCTAGCTGGATATATGTCCATTTTCAGTAGAGGCCCAGGGAGAAAAGCTCCACAGCAGATAGATACAGCTTAATATACATGTGTAAATATAGACATAAAGGGATATTAAAAAAATACATTTAGTTATACATGGTATGAAAAGTCATACAAGTCTAGCTTATTTTCATTACATAACAAAAAGAGAGCCATGAGAGAATGGCATAAAATAAGCCAACTACTTCAGACCATAAACATATAAACAACCATAATAAAACTCAAGATACTTTTTATATATCTTGTGCTCCTCCAACCAAGCAATAAAAAGTATCTTGAGTTTTATTATGGTTGTTTATATGTTTATGGTCTGAAGAAGTTGGCTTATTTTATGCCAACGAAAGCGCTTACTAATAAAGGAGTCAGTTTCATAACTCCGCTCTGTTTGTTTGTTTTTTTCTAATATCCTACATTATACAGTAATGTTAAAATTTCTAAAAATTACATTTTGGTCAATAACATTTTATAGCCAAGGCTTGTGTCTATAGTTACGCACCAAGTGAATGCTATCCACACTTCCTTTTACAATAATTCTGTGTACCATGTGTTTGTATATTATCAGGGAAGCATGTTCTGTAATTTTGTTTCCTATCCTCAGGTACCTGCTGTAGTTCTGCAGACCTTCATGTTTGCTAAGTGCAAGCTACAGCCTAGTGCTTCTTCCTGATGGCCAAGTTGAACTGTAGCCAGCAGTGCTGCTTCTTCATCAAATATCTGCTGTATAGCAGTACTGCATTTTGTCAGGTAATTGTTTTGCTGAACCTCAACACTGCTTTGCATTGGCCAGTTAATAAAGTATCCCAGTGTGGCTTTCATTTGGCCAAGTATGTGCAGAACCACAGAGCTGTTTCCTTCTAGTCAAGAGTGTGCTGTTCTTCTGCACCTGTCTCTGGTGAGCAAACACATACTGTTGCAAATTCAACACTGCTTTCTTCCCTGCATAGCTAAACAGGCGTAGTATGGACACCTGTGTACCTCACCCATGAGAAAATTTCTTGTTATCTTCTCTGCCTTTTCAAACATTCATTTATCATGAGAAAAATGCTGTGATGCTGCTTTCCTATGACATTTTCAGAAGACATCTAGTGATAAGAACTATATGGATCAAAAGGTTGGGAAAATTACAAACCGCATCATGTAGCATTTAAAAGCCCATGGCTTCAGAGAGAACTAATGGCTTCAGAAACCAAGCTCAGTTCAATAATTTCCTCTTGTAAAACACTCAAAAGATATAGCAAAGCTAATCAGCTTCCCCAACAAATCATATGGCATACCCTGGATAGTATAGTAATTGCTTTTTTGCTGCACTGCTTCCTTCCTTAACTGGCCTGAATCTAAAGCAGTTTCCTTAAACCCTACTATTGAAATCATAACTTTTAAATTCAGAATTATATATGTTATGCTTTATGCCTCATGTGCTTATGTTCTTGAAGAAAGTCAAACCTTTTTCCAGGTATTCTCTTTAATTTATTATAGTTATCATCAAAAATAGTAATACTTTGTCATATAGTCATTCATAATTATTCTTACACAAAATAATAATGCAGTTCTGTTGTGCTCTGGCACAGTTGTGGAAACTTACATTTCAAAGTCACATGTTACTGTTTATGAATAACTTTATGAAGAAGAACTGTTTTCTGGTAATATAGGTTAAGTTTCCTACAATGTATTCCAATAGTAAAAAAAATAGTTGTGGGCTGCAAAAGCCTGCATCAGTGTTTTTTTTTTAATTTATTTTATTTTATACATGTTTAATAAGATAAGACAGCTGGAGACAAGTGTTCTTTTTCGGGGCTGACCCAGGAGCCCTGACGGATTATGTGACTTGTTCAAAATTCACACAGTAGGTACACAGAGGTAAAGGACTTAAATTCTCTACTCTTGCTAAAAGGAAGCACCCCATTAATAGTCAGACCCCCGGATTTACTAATCTTCTGCGCAGGACTCGCTTAGTCCTGCATAGAAGCGGCCGTTTAGGGGCAGGATGGCAATGAGCCATGCATATTAATGAAGGCACGCTGCCTGAGCTGCCTGAGCTCCTAATCTTACAAGGAGCATGTAAGAGTGCAGGGGGCATTTCTGAGAGCAGAGCTTTCAGAATATACACCCCCCCCCACAATGAAGAACAACAGAAAGGCCAAAGGAATGAGTGAGACCACTCATAGGTGTCCGCATATCCCCAGCAACATCCCCCCACATGTACAACAGCAAAAGTAAATACAAATCAAATAAACAAACCTTTATTTTTATTATGAATCCGATTAAAGCTAACCGTAGGTGCGCCGGTTTGCCCATCGCTTAGCTACTGTTAATGCAGCTTAAATGGCTGAAGAGGACAACAAGGAAGATATATGCAAATGAAGCAGTAGAGCAATAGTGTAGTGGGCAAAGCGTACACCTTCTGAGCAGGCATTCCCAGTTTGGGTCCCACTGCAGCACATTCCATTTTCCATCGCAAATCACTTTAAGGCCAATATTTTAGTTGCATAACCTACTAAATAACATATATTTGTTAACTGGAGTACTGCATTAAATGCAGATGTGTGGTGTTAGTGTCATAATGTTGCAAAGTTCCCAGATAAGCACATGTGTCCCATATAGTATATGTACACAGGAATCATGGGTACAAATGGAAGGTAAAATGTGTAATGAATGACAACTCCATACAGCTTCCAAATCCCCCACCTTCCCAAGAACCATTAGATATTACTGTCTAAATCAGTGCAATTGTAAGTGGGAGTAAGCACTAGTAAGCAGGTGTAAGCACCAATAAGCAGTAGTAAGCATATTTAAGCACTAGCAAGCAAGTTTAAGCCCATTTGTATGGGGGTAAGCAATGCGCACACAGGTTAAATAATATTGAAGCTAACTCTCTGAAAGCATATTTAACCAGAGGTTAACATTGCTTACCCTCGTGCAAACCCACACAAACCCGCTTACAACTGCTCAAAAGTGCCTTAATCACTCTGTATCCAATGGCCCTTGTTTTTGCCCAGCAACAAAATAAACAGCCTTGCAGAGCTTGAACCCAGGACCCTGTACACTATAGTCACAGTAGTTAACCACCAAGCCATCACAGCAGTAGAGAAGAATGAGGTATCAGCAAACAAGTCCTCACTATTGTAAAATGAAACTGAACCTGTGAAAGGAATCAGTATATAGTCATATGTTCTATAATCCACTACATAACATAAATATGTGAACTGGAGAACAGCAGTAAGCCCAGATGTGAGGTGTAATTGTAATAGAGTGTTGAAGTCCCCAAAACACAAGGATCCCATACAGTGTACGTACACATGAATCATGGATACCAGACATATATATTAGATGTAATGAATAATAAATCAATGCCAAAAAGAAAATATAATGCAAAGTCTAATGTAAGCAATGCTAAGCATTGCACAGGCCAGCTTTGGAAGTGTAAGCAATGTGTAGGCCAGCTAATTCAATGCGCCTAGTGTTATACCCCTTTAAACAATGCCAACCTTAGGTAAGCAGGTTTGCCCATAGCCTAGCTTTTTCAAAACTGGCCAATCACAGAAAAGTGAGGGAAATCGACCCTACTTAAACCCAACAGGTGGTAATACATCTCATAACTGGTTGTAGCTTCCCTTGCAGGCACAATAGCAGAAAGGGGAGAAGGTGTGCACTTCTGGGTGCAGCGCTGGTGCATCCAGGAGTCCGGAGTCACGGCAGGACTCCTTGTCAAAGACCATGAGCAGAGACTGCTGCAGGGCCAGTACCAGGGTTCCCAATATAAGGCCTGGGACCGTCTCGCCCATGACCTCACCAGTGCCACTGGCATACCCCGAGCAGGTCAGGCATCACTATGCTGACCTGAAGCAGTGTAAGGGGGACCTCTTGGAGCAGTGGATCCAAAAGGCTAGAACGGCAGGGGCTGTCCCAGCTGTGTGTAAGTATCACTCCACTATGTGTGTAATAATTGCCAGCTCATATATTTCATGGATAGGTATGGCCAAATATTACTCTTATGTCCTCCACACCTGCAAGTGAGCAGGCCACGAACCAGGAGGTCCCTGGAAGTCACCTGGAGAGGTTGCAATGCAAGGTAGGTCAGTAAAACTCTTGCATGTACTGTCATAGGAAATAAATCTAAAAGTATTAGTAAATTAATTGCCTGTATAAAACCTGTATTGTTTAAGTTAAGTACTGCATACACCAGAGAATATGGCAGGAAGAGTCTCATATAGTTTGCATGTAAATAAAAGTGTAATAGCTTGACAATAAAGGTCTAACTGCTGGACTGCATGTGTATACTCTGGTATCATATGGTAATGTAAATTTGCAATCACATAATAGCACTGTTGTATTAAGCACTGTTACCCACACTTTGCACCATAAATAGAATGTGTAGGAATGCCTGTATATGACTGGTGTGATCCCCAGAGGCCATTTAGTACAACTGAGAGACACATAGACAGAAAACAGTGAAAAGGCAGACAACAAAATACGAAAAGCACATGCAACTGAGATGTAAAGTGTTGTATTTTTAGCACACACAACCATGGTACGATTCCTGGCAGTGGTAGTAGTCTGCATACAAAATCATACCCCACAGCTGTACAGATATGTCCAGAATTTCCAGTAAAGTGGCCCATATCTGTTGTCTGTCAACCTGTCCCCCTGGGAAATCAGTGGGATGATCCCAGACGTATAGGCAGCAAACAGGAAATACAACTTATTGACACACATCTATGAGAACAAAGCTGGCACACTAGCAACTCCCCAAAACCTTATGAGAGTAAGAAGTCACGTATGTCCCATTTACACCCCCATGTTGTCAAGCTGTTGCCAGAGTGTGTACAATAACAGAGTGAGATGTATGTGCATAATAGTAATGTGGAATCTGGTACTGTGTGTGGCAACATTCAGGTAGTGCTAACAAACATTTCTCCCACAGGTCTGTCAGATACCAACACTGTGCCCAGAAATACAAGAATGATACCCTGTACTGGTACTGTTTACTTTAGTATTGTATGGCATTGTGACTGATGCAGTTGCTCTGAATAATAAGGTATTACTCATTACTGTCACCCACACTGTCCTACAAAATATAACTGTCTAGGAAATCCTGTATAAGAGTGATGTAATACAAGGTCTGAATGCAAAACCACAGGAGAATTATAAGACAGAAAGCAGATAGGAGATATACAGCAATATCTATATAGCACACACAACTCTGATGGACAGTGTTTGAGTTGTAGCAGACACAGCCATGGTCTGAATCCTGGGAGTGGAAGTAGTAAACATACAGAATCATACCCCACAACTGTACAGATAAGACCAGAATGTCCAGTATATGGGCCCATATCTGCTGCATGTCCCACTGGGAATTTTGTGGGATGATCCCAGATGTTTAGGCAGCAAACAGGAAATACAACTGATTGTCACACATCTATGAGAGCAAACCTGTCACTCTAGCAACTTCCAAAACTGTTATGAGAGTAATAAGCCAAGTATGTCCTATCCACACCTTCATGTTGTCAAGCTGTGACCAGAGTGTGTACAGTAACAGAGTGTGATGTATGTGCACAATACAAATGTGTAATCTGGAACTTTGTGTGGCAACATTCAGGTAGTGCTAACAAACATTGCTCCCATAGGTACGTTGGATACAAACACTGTGCCGAGAAATAAAAAGCTACATACACTGTACTGGTACTCTTTACTCTGGTATTGTATGAAATTGGAGTGTTGCAGTTGCTCTGAATAATAAGGTATCACTAATCACTATCACCCACACTGTGCTACATAATATAACTGTGTAGGAAAGCCTGTATAAGAGTGTGGTAAGTCACTAAAGGTTGAAGAGAGCAATAGTCTAGATATGTCCAGGTTCACCTGCATGTGGTCAAAACATGGCCAGAGTTTGTGCAGAAAGAGATGGACAGCTATGTGCACAACATCAACCTGAAAAAAAATATCTCCCCATACATAGCTGTGCATACATTTTGCACACGTGTCCACTGGACACATGTCATCTGGTCTAATTGGCATCACAACATATTAATGTTGTCCTCACACCTCTCTCAGGGTTTGAGTGTCCAAATCTACCTCCAAAGTCAGTGTATATGCACAGCTGTTGCTGTAGAAGAAATGGATAGCTATGGACCTTCCCTACACCCTCCTGTGTATCCCAAGCAATTTACCCTACTGTCTTTCCCTCTTTGTGCCCCTTTTTCACCACTTTCCTATCAACCCTTTTTTTCTTTTCTTGTAAAGAAATTAGCATGGGGGTAAGCGGGAGGAAGCACTTTTAAGCAGCAGTAGGCGGGTTTAAGTTTGTTTGCGTGTACTCAATTATGGGCCTGATGAGGGATGAGTAAAGAGGCATGATGACCTCCCCTGATCTAGATCTGAATCCCTTCATGATTAGGTGGGCTATATAAAATGTTTTTCTAACCACTTTGGCCACGTGGTTGTCAAATGAGAGATTGCTATCAACTTGGGTCCCCAGGTCCCTAATTACTTCTTCTGTACTTAATGGATTACCACCTATGTGGTAATTTGTGGACACTTTGTTTTTGCCAAAGAGGATGACTATACCCTTTTTGGCGTTTAGCTTGAGGCCATGGCTCTGGCACCAGTTGTCTGTTTCTATGAGGCCCTTTTGGAAGATGCTTGTGTTGGCTGGAGAGTTGATTATGGTGCCCAGTTTGCAGTCATCTGTGAACTTGGTCAACCACAGTCCTTCCGTGCTGGCCTTAAATCCGAGAAATATATACCGAACAAGAGAGGTCCCAGGACTGAGCCTTGTGGGATGCCACTTGTAACTGGTTTGGAGTCTGACATGGCTCCAGCAATTCTAACCATGTGGGTTCTGTCCTTGAGCCAGTTTGCAACCCATCTAGTGACATAGGGGTTTATATTTAAGCTGATGAGCTTATCTATAATGCCTGAGTGGGGTATTGTATCGAAGGCATTTGCTAGGTCCAGGTAGGCTGTGTGGACCACCTTCCCCTCATCAATGGCCTTGGTGACTGTTTCAAAGAAATCAACCAGGTTTAAGAGGCAGGATCTGCCCTTAACAAAGCCGAACTGGGAAGGATCCAGTGTCTGTAGGTCCCCAATATCTTTATTTATGAGGTCCATGATGATCCTTTCCATAGCTTTGCAGACCAAGCTAGTCAGGCTTATGGGGCGATAGTTTCCAGAATCCATTGAGGCACCACCTTTGTGGAGAGGGACCACTGTTGCTGTACGCCACTCTTTGGGTACATATCCTGTAGTAAGGCTGAGATTGAACAGTAGTTTTATGTTTGGGTTTAGCTCTTCTTGGAGTTCATGTAGGATGCAGCCCGGGACACCGTCTGGTCCCATTGATGCTGTGTTTTTTGCTTTGGAGAGGGCAGCTCTTACCTGAGCATCTGAGATGTCAGGGGGCAGCACTCTGCTGGGATAGATATTTGCCCCTTTGGTGGGGAGGGGGGGAGTTTGCGCTGAACAAGTCAGCTAGGATGTTGGCAATGTCTGTGGGTTCGGTGTATTTTTTGTCATTTTGGACTAATTCTGAGCATATCTGGGAATTAAACCAACCAAGTTCTATGCACGGGGGAGATGCACGGTCCAAACCAAATGCCACAAAACAACCAAGTAGACCAGCAAGAGCAGACGTGGAGGTAAATAGTAATCCTTTATTGAATACAGACCGGTTTCGGCAAACTACACTGAAGAAGGCAACATTTGCCGAAACCGGTCTGTATTCAATAAAGGATTACTATTTACCTCCACGTCTGCTCTTGCTGGTCTACTTGGTTGTTTCATATCTGGGAATTCCCACCCAGGTTCCTAACATAACTAAAGAAAGCCTTGTGATTATCCTTAGTGTCCTGTGCAGTTTTTCTCTCGAAGCTGGCCTTAGACGATTTTATGAGTGCCCATAGTTTTTTGCTAATACTGATCAGAGATGCCTTCCCTTTTTGGGATTTTGCTCTATGATGTAGTAGCTTCCTCCTTCTATTGTATAGTTTGTTTATGGCTGGGGTCCACCAGACAGGACGTCTGCCTTTGGAGGATTGGGTGTTGGGTTTTTTTTGGGATTGCATGATCCATGCATTCCTGAAGGTGTTCATAGAATGCGTTTATAAAGGATTCTGCGGTCTGGGCTGTATTTTCTACAGGCCCGGGGGCTTTGAAGGATTCCACCTCGGTTTTGAGGAGTGTGAAATTTGCTTTAGAGCAGTTTTTCACTGTGGTTTTCAGGGCAGGGGTGGAGTCGGGATGTGAATATCCAGTGAGATTAGTTTATGGTCTGATCTTACCAATGAGGGATACACTTCTGGTCTGGAGCATAGAGTCCCCATGTTGGTGATGATCAGGTCCAGTATGCTTTCCCCTCTTGTGGGAGTGGTAACAAGTTGTTCCATAGCATTTGAGTTTATAAATTCTAGGTACCTTTGGGCTGGGGTGTTGGAGCTAGAGTAATGCTCCCAGTCTATGTTTGGGTAGTTGAAGTCGCCCAATATAATGGTGTTTGGAGAGACCTTCATATTTTCCAGTGTTCTCAGGAAGGCCGAGTGGGGTTCCTGGGTTTGGGAGGGTGGTCTGTAGCAGGCTATAAACTGGAAGGCAGTTTTACCCACTGTTAGTTGCACATGGATAGTCTCTGATGCTTCGTGCTGTGCCACCAACCTGGAGGTGTGGGTATCTTTGACGAATATTGACACTCCCCCTCCTTTTGTGGTTTGGTCCAAGTTTTGGGGCTGAAAAGCATGGTATGAGGTATAACCTGGTAGTGCTGGGGTGCTCTCGGGAGCCTTGAACCAGGTTTCTGTTACTGCACAGATATCGATGTTCTCCATGCTAAGGAGAGTTTCGAGTGCATGCATCTTGAGGTTTAGACTTCTGGCATTGAGTAGCATTACTCTTAGTTTCTTATCCCTTGTGATACCTATGGAGGAGGGTTTGTCTTTTGAGCCTTGCCTAAAAAAGGCACTATGGGGGTAGCAAGAGCCTTTGCCAATATCCGAAAGCCCAGGGGTGACAGGTGCAAGCCATCCCTAGCGAAGCATCGTGGCTTGTCGAGCATATCATCCCAGGCTGACAGGCATTGGATCCCCTTTGAATGACACCAATACTTAAGCCAATTGTTGAAATTGATCATCTTGTCTTCATAGTGTCTTTCATATATATATATATATATATATATATATATATATATATATATATATATATGTAAGCAGATTCCTTTCCTCTGCATCTTGCTCTGTCACAACAACCACCTGCATGTCCTCTCTCACCACATCCATAAACCTTATCTTAGGCATTCGTCTTTTCCTGTTACCTGGCAGTTTCATCCTTAGCATCTTTTTCCCAATATATTCTGCATCCCTCCTCAGCACATGTTCAAACCAACATAATCTTGCCTCTCTGGCTTTGTCTCCAAACCTTCCAACCTGGGCTGACCCTCTAATATACTTATTCCTAATCCTGTCCGGGTCTATATTAGAACATCAATGTGTTAAAACATCAAATGTTCTAATATTGACCCTTATTGAGCGAATGCTTGAAATAGCGAAGCTGCAGAACACTGAATATTTTCCTAGGGAAAGTATTCAGTGGGCCATTTCTGCGGCTTCACTATTTCCTCGACTGTGGTGCGAAGGTGACGGACCGGGTTAAGGTAAGTGTGTGAACGGACCAAGGTAAGGTAAGTGTGTGATAATTAGGGACCTTAGGGATAGTGAGCGGGTAAGGTGAGTGTGCAATAGGGACCTTAGGGTTAGGGAGTGGATAAGGTGAGTGTGGGATAGTTAGGGACCTTAGGGTTAGGGAGCGGTTAAGGTGAGTGTGCAATAGTTAGGGACCTTAGGGTTAGGGAGCAGATAATGTGAGTGTGTGTTAGTTAGGGACCTTAGGGTTAGGGTTGGGTTAAGGTAAGTGGATAGCTAGTAGTGTATGTATGGTTTAATGCAGGGTTTTGTGAAGTGTGTATGTATGGATTATGTATTTTGGTGTGCTTGTGCTGTGTGTGTGTTTTCTCGGACCAGAACATTATTTCCCTTGGAAAAAATTTGCTGTTCTGAGCATTCGAGTATATCACATTTTGAGATTCCAAGGTCGAGCTTATGATGTTCGATATTTTGGAATTTTGAAAATGTAATATAGACC
Source organism: Protopterus annectens (assembly GCF_019279795.1). Classification (NCBI taxonomy): domain Eukaryota; kingdom Metazoa; phylum Chordata; order Ceratodontiformes; family Protopteridae; genus Protopterus; species Protopterus annectens. The sequence goes on from NC_056739.1 coordinate 1,311,196,170, forward strand.
GTCCTGCCCACCCTCATCACACCCAGTGCAAATCTTAACATCTTTAAATCTGCCACGTCCATCTCTGATTCCTGCCTTTTTGTCAATGCCACTGTCTCCAACCCATATAACATAGCTGGTCTCACTACCCTCTTGTAGGCCTTCCCTTTCACTCTTACTGGTACTCGTCTGTCACAAATCACTCCTGACACTCTTCTCCACCCACTACTCTCTTCTTCACCTCTCTTCCACACTCACCATTACTCTGAACTGTTGATCCCAAGTATTTAAACTCATCTACCTTTGCCACCTCTACTCCCTGCATCCTCACCATTCCTCTATCCTCCTTCTCATTCACACACATATATTCTGTCTTAGTCCTGCTGACCTTCATTCCTCTTCTCTTTAGAGCATATCTCCACCTCTTCAGGGTCTCCTCCACCTGTTCCCTACTCTCACTACAGATCACAATGTCATCTGCAAACATCATAGTCCATGGGGACTCCTGTCTTATCTCATCTGTCAACCTGTCCATTACCATTGCAAATAAGAAAGGGCTCAGAGCTGATCCTTGATGTGATCCCACCTCCACCTTAAATGCATTCATCACTCCCACTGCAGACCTCACCGCTGTCACACTACCCTCGTACATATCCTGTACCACTCTTACATACTTCTCTGACACTCCCAACTTATTCATAAAATACCACAACTCCTCTCTAGGTACCCTGTCATATGCTTTCTAAGTCCACAAAGACACAATAAAACTCCTTCTGACCTTCGCTGTACTTCTCCATCAACACTCTCAGAGCAAACATTGTTTCTGTAGTGCTCTTTCCTGGCATAAAACTATACTGTGCTAATCACTAATCATCACCTTCCTTCTTAACCTAGCTTCCACTACTCTTTCCCATAACTTCATGCTGTGACTGATCAATTTAACCCCTGTGTAGTTACTACAGCTCTGCATATCACCCTTATTCTTAAAAATCGGAACAAAAACACTTTTTCTCCATTCCTCAGGCATCCTCTCACTTTCCAAGATTTCATTAAACAATCTAGTTAAAAACTCAACTGCCATTTTACCTAAACACCTCCATGCTTCCACAGGTATGTCATCTGGACCAACAGCCTTTCCATTCTTCATCCTCTTCATAGCTATTATTACTTCCTCCTTGCTAATCCACTGCACTTCATGATTCACTATCCACACATCATCCAACCTTCTCTCCCTCTCATTCTCTTCATTCATCAGCCCCTCAAAGTACTCTTTCCATCTGCTCAACACACTCTCTTCGCTTGTGAGTATGTTTCCCTCATTATCCTTTATCACCCTTACCTGCTGTGCATCTTTACTAGCTCGGTCCCTCTGTCTAGCCAATCGGTAAAGGTCCTTTTCTCCTTCCTTAGTGTCCAACCTTTCATACAACTCTTCATATGCCTTATCCTCAGCCTTCGCCACCTCTCTCTTTGCCATGCACCTCATCTCCTTATACTCCTGTCTACTTTCTTCATCTCTCTGACAATCCCACTTCTTCTTCACCAACCTCTTTCTCTGTATACTCTCCTGTACTTCCTCATTCCACCACCAGATCTCCTTGTCCTCCTTCCTCTTTCTAGATGTCACATCAAGCACCTTTCTAGCCATCTCCCTTACTAGCTCTGCTGTAGTTACCCAGCTATTCGGTAATTCTTCACTGCCACCCAGTGCCTGTCTTAACTCTTCCCTGAACTCTACCTCACAATTGCCCTTTTTCAATTTCCACCATTTGATTCTTGGTGCTGCCCTCACACTCTTGTTCCTCTTCTTGATCACCAACGTCATCCTACAAACCATCATCCTATGCTGCCTAACTACACTTTACCCTGCCACCACTTTACAGTCTCCAATCTCCTTCAGACTGGCCCTTCTACATAAGATATAATCCACCTGTTTGCATCTTTCTTCACTCTTGTATGTCACCCTATGCTCCTCCCGCTTGTTAAAATATGTATTCACCACAGCCATGTCCATCCTTTTCACAAAATCCACTACCATCTGACCTTCTGCATTCCTTTGCTTAACACCATACCTACCTATCACTTCCTCATCCCCTCTGTTCCCTTCATTAACATGCCCATTGAAATCTGCTCCAATCACCACCCTCTCACCCTTAGGTACAGTCATCACCACTTCATCCAACCCACTCCAAAATGTTTCTTTCTCATCCATCGCACACCCAACTTGTGGAGCATATGCACTAACATTCATCATTACACCATCAATTTTCAGCTTCATAAACATCCTTCTATCCGACACTCTTTTCACCTCCAAAGCACTCTTAGCATACTGTTCCTTCAGGATAACCCCTACGCCATTTCTCCTCCCATCCACACCTTGATAAAACAATTTGAACCAGCCTCCGATACACCTAGCCTTGTTCCCCTACCATCAGGTCTCTTGCACACACAATATACCAACCTTCCTTCTGTCCATCATATCAGCTAGCTCTCTCCCTATACCAGTCATGCTTCCAACATTCAAAGTTCCGACCCTCACTATCACAGTCCTAGCCTTTACCTGCCTTTGGGCATGCCTTCCCCCTCTTCCTCTCCTTCAGCCAACAGTAGCCCAATTTCTGCCACCACCCTGTTGGCCAACAGTACTGGTGGCAGTCATTGTTAACCCAGGCCTCGACTGATCTGGTATGTATATCTGTACTGTTGTCTGCATGTGTGATTTGGCAAAATTTTACGCCGGATGCCCTTCCTGATGCATCCCACCCCATTTATCCAGGCTTGGGACTGGCACAATATATATATATATATATATATATATATATATATATATATATATATATATATATATATATTTATATATATATATGTATGTAACTACACATACACACACAGAGGTATGTATAGGAAGATACATATGTAGAAGGTGCACACAATATGGAACAGCCACTATGCCTACAGTTACCACCTTACCAACTGGATAATCAAATGACAATCATTGCCTGCAACACATACCCACAAAGAGGTCAAAGGATATAACACCACACACAGGTTTGCATACATGGGAAAGCTTTATTTGAATACTATAACAGTTGTTTATGCCATGTCATATAGCTGTTTAGACACTGACATCCATGGGATGCTTTATATGTGCCTACAGGTGTTGTTGTAATGATGTTCAGCTGAACAACTGCTAAGGACAATAGAGTCTGTCCCTGTTGGTAGTGGGCCATACCCCTCAACCATGCAGAGTAGCACTGACTGATAAGATGTAAGCCATCATAGTATGTGTTGTGTAATGGGAAGTATGTATATTAAGTGGCCAATAGCTGGGGCTGGAAGTAATACCATTATGATGGACATGTGGGATCCACAGCCCACCCCTTGTAGGATACTCAGGTTAATCTGTATTGTAGCATGCAGGAATGCCATAGGTGTGTAATAGGGTTACCTGCAATCTGGCCCTACATATACCCCCCTAATGTCAGGCTGTGTCAATATGTGGCACCTGTCTGTGTTGTAGCAAGACAGAACAGTGCAGCTGTGCAGGAACGTGTTGCGAGATTGTGAACCTGACATCTGAATGTACCCCACATATAGCTATGAATATGTGTACTTACGTACACATACATAATATATAAAAAAAAAAAAAAAATATATATATATATATATATATATATATATATATATATAATCTACATGTATGTCCACAAATATACAGATACCCATGTCCATGTGTAGACATATATATGAGCACATATATGCATCATATATATCTACACGGATCACCTTTAAAACCTCGAAATTGCATTTCGCCGACACACTAATAACCGACACCAAAAGACCGACAACAAAAAACGCCGACAACGCGAAACACCGAAAACCATTACAGCAACACACTACACGTAAACAACACAGTACACTACATAACATATGCACTATCCCTAACCCAAACCCTAACCCTAAGGTCCGACACTACCGCACACTTACCCTACCTGCACCCTAACCCTAACTCACTTACCCACCCGTAACCCCAAGATCCGACACTACTGCACACTCACCCTACCTGCACCCTAACCCTAACTCACTTAACCCACCCCTAAACCCACAGTCCCTCACTATCGCACACACACCCTACCTGCACCCTAACCCTAACTCACTTAACCCACCCCTAAACCCACAGTCCCTCACTATCGCACACACCCTACCTGCACCCTAACCCTAACTCACTTAACCCACCCCTAAACCCACAGTCCCTCACTATCGCACACTTACCTGTCCGCTCCCTAACACTATATCCCTCACTCGATCGCACACTTACCGAGTCCGTCGGGTTCTCACCTTGTCGGTCATCTGCGTTGTCGGTGTTTTCGTCCCGTCGGATTCCGTGTCAGCGGAACGCGTTGTCGGGCATCTAAAGGTGACCCATCTACACATATATAGATATATACCTTTATGAACATGTCTACATATATACAAACACACACACAAACATATATGTATAAAAATACATGTCCCTATATGACTGCCACAGTGCTGCATGCTATGTGCAAGGAAACAGCTCACACAGCAATACACACAGATACCTATAGCTGTCAGTGTGTGCAACATGGACGGGTATGTCACATGTGAACCCCTTGCTGGGACCACATTGCCCTTGTCTGTGAATTATGGAATAGGAATATGGAGAAGAATTGCAGGTATAGTTGTGGAGGTGGTCAGGGTTGGTAGGTATAGAGGACAGCCTACAGGGGTGGTATGTGACACATGTGGTGGGTAAACACCCTGGATGATGTGTGTGGTCTGTGATGTGGATGCCCCATGGGCCCCAATATGGACACAATAGGAACATGCCTCCCACCCGCTGCTACTCACAACAGCAGTCAATGTTCTGAAGGTGCCTGGCTGGGAGGCTGAGCAGGAGGAGCACATTGGCCCTGTGAATGTGTACTGGGTACCTCAGAGTGATGTAGCACATCCCACATGTGTTTGTGGAGCCTGTTATGGAGCAGACCCTGGACCTGACCACAGGAGACAGGAACATGTCTGTGTGTGTGCCCCCCGGGGGGGGGCAACATCCCCTGGGTTGGTTCCACCTGACGGTATTGCTGGACCAGTACATGAGGAGGCCACAGGGTAGGACACACATGTGATGTGGCCAGGTAACATGGGAAGATGGGTTTGGAGAGGTGGTTCTGCTGGCCAATAGTACATATGCATGCTATCATGTCACTGTTATAGAACATATGTTGGTAGTAGTCTACACAATCCCAGAACATGTCCAACAGCATGCATAGATAACCGCAATAACACAGTATGTTAGAAATGCAGCACACACATAGCAGGCATACCACAGGCATATATGGAACCACTGTGGCCCTGACAATGGCATGCAAGTGAATAGTCTGTAACAGGCCAGCAATGATAGTGTCCACACAGGGAACATGGCTCCAAACACATTGCACAAATCATGTACAGTACAATATCTGCCCACTGGTAGGGATGCTGTAGCCATATCTATTGAGATGTGTGTATGGTTTGTTGTCACTGATATGGTGAGGTGGTGACAGTGATGTGTATTAAGAACTGTGGTAACCTTGCTGCATGACCTGCTCACACCTGTATCCATCTTTATGTCTTTCAGGCACAATGTCTCATGCAAGGCTGCCAGCCTACTCAGCAACTGAAAATGACATCTTATATAATATTTTTACCTTTATTGCTGTACTCTTGGCACCTCAGTGTACCTGCAGCCGGTTCAGTTTGTACACTTGTTCATTTGTTTTATTCGGCCAAGGACACACTATTTTTCAACAAAAGATGGATATGGACATCAACCAAGAATCCTTAAATGAACACAGTCGATTTTTGAAATTATTGGATGTCCCAGGGAATTCATTAATAAATACTGAAGCACAGACAAGTGTAATGGACATTGTCTGTGGTATGGAAGAGATGCTTGAATTTCAGGTGCAATATAGGGGTCTGGAAAACCTTCTATATAAATATAAAAGACTACAATGGCAGAGGTTGCATCTGCAAGCTTCATTGGAAGCAAAAGTAATTCCTTGTGGCTTACATATACTAAACATGCCTACATATGGAAATTCTTATCCTGAACTGTTACATAAGTGGCAAGAGTTGAATTTATCTTTTAGCTCCAAATACATGGAGCTTCTTATAGAATTCTTTTCACCACTTGAGACTGAACAGATTATGGCTCTAGAGAACAAGATATCTGCAACTTTCTCTACTGCCATTACTTTGAATAAAATGGGCCAGCTACATGAGAACATTAGTGCTTATGAGAGGAAACTGTAAAATATCAAATTAAATAAACTGAACAGAGATAAACTTGATTTTAAGAATAATAATGTATTTTCATGGCCAAGGGACTCTATAAATAGACATATTACTCAGAATCCTGCTACTACGAATGTAGAGAATAGTAGGACACTGAATATTGATACACAGCCATCTACTTCCGGTTCTCGCGCTAGTAATCCGAGCGCCAATATGGTAACAACAGTTATAGATAGAAAAGAAAGTGCTAACATTAGTAACTCTGCCTCTAGAATTACTTCCTATGTTTCAGCTGTGAATGGAGATATATCTACATCGACTGGGAGCAAGAAACAACAGAATGAAGAACGAAGTAACGCTAGCAATACAGATAAGAGTCCTACAAGTTGCATACAAGCTAGCGCTACAGATAGCAGCGTTTTTTTAGACAATCCAAAAGTGGGAGAGTTTTCTTTGAAAACAGCTCTCCCATTCAGAGCCAGGGCAAAAAGCAATCCAACTATGGTGAATATAACAAAGGAATACCATATGGACAGAACTGTACATTTCTCGAAGAAAAGGAGAATGTAAATAATCTTGTTGTAAATATTTCTTCTATTACATTGACTAATGAACAGAGTAACCTACTTGACAAGGGTCTATCTTTTATTCCTGCCAGAAAGGCAGATTTAACAGAAATGATAACAGATCTAAAATTACTTGGCAGAAATTTAAGCTTAAAATGTATGTTTCCTAAAAACAATGATGCAAATATTAATATATATACGAAACCCAGTACGTTTATACCTTTTACTCCTCCAGGTATACAAAGATTTGTAGACATTTGTGAACATGCCTTCAAAGAAATGCATACTACTAATTTAAATGGCTGCACTTTTTATAATCTTTCTGTATCAGAATATAGGGCTTTAGATGTATTACAGAATTTACACTCTATTGTTATAAAGCAGGTAGATAAAGGTGGCAAAATTGTCTTAATGGACAAAGATCTGTATGTTACTCAGATGAATGTTTTATTATTAGATAATCTTATCTATCGACCATTAACAAAAGCAGCTGTAACTGCTATTATTGATAAGGTGTCTTTTTTAGTATTTGACCTACTGATCACAGGATTAATTGATGAATCTTTGTTTAATTATTTTCTGGTGCAGAAACCTTTAATTCCCAGAATATATGGCTTACCCAAGATCCATAAGCATACCACTGACCCGCCTATGCGACCCATTGTATCAGGTGCATGTTGGTGTACTGAGCCTTTGTCAATTTATGCAGAAGGCATTTTACATGAATTCTTAAATAATTGGCACACTATTTTGAGAGATACAAATATGTTTTTACAGCATCTATATGACCGAATGGAAACTATTGATAATGATGAAGCATTTGTATTTCTTACTATGGATATTGAATCTCTATTTACGAGTATTCCAAATGTATGGGGAATTGATAAAGTAAGGGAATTTCTAAATACAGATAGGAAACTTATTTTAAATAAGATTATGTTGGTTTGTAGTCTGTTAGAAATCATACTTGAAAACAATGTTGTGATTTTCCAAGATGAGTTCTTTTTACAGATAAATGGCGTGGCAATGGGCACCTCCTGTGCAAATACTTACGCCAATTTATCATTAGTAAGATGGGAAGAAGAACATGTTTTATCAGTCTTGAATCCTTACTATGATTTGATTCTCTGGTATGTACGTTTTGTGGATGATGTTTTTATTTTGTGGAAAGGGCAAGCTTCAAATATTAGTAACTTTGTAGATTATTTACACAGTACCACAGATTTTTTGAAATTTTCTTATACTTTTACTGACACATCCATCGATTTTTTAGATGTAAGTGTAACCAAAACTGACTTAAAAAAGTTAAAAACTAGCATCTATTACAAACCAACTAGAACCAATGCCTGCCTCCACAAATCTAGTATGCATCCAAGACACATATCTAGAAATGGTCTTAAAGGACAAGTATTCAGAACTTTACGTTTAAACAATGATGATGAAGAGGCTGCAAGTGCCTTAAACAAATTACATAGTGAGTTTGAAAAAAGAGGTTATTCAAGCACAGAAATCACAAATGTGATAGCTGAAGCATGGAAAGTTAGATCAACAAGATGTAAACCTTATATGAGCTCACATGGAACTAACAAGAGAACAAATGGAAATATTGATACTGATAAGAATAAATTCAGAGTAGTTTTTCGGTTTGCCAGTGATATCAATAAATATACAGACATCATAAAGAAGAACTGGCACCTACTACAAGAGATATTTTAGTTTTAAAAATAATGTGTCATTGAAGCAACATTTGTGTAACAAAGAGCATAACCTTATAGGAGAAATATTTCTAACAGACAAGACACTTTTCCATGCAGGAATTGTGCAGCCTGTCAGTATATATATACTAAAAATGAGTACATCCATCCAGTGAAACATTTTAAGTTACATACTAAGAAATATTATGATTGTAAGAGTGCAGATGTTATTTATTTTAGTTTCTGTCAAGTGTGTCATGCTTATTATATAGGGAAAACAAACAGAACCTTTAAAGATAGAATATTAGAACATGTGAGAGACATACGGAACCAGAAGCGATCTAATGCCCTGGCTGATCATATTTTAAATACAAATGGTACTCATTGTTTTAAATTTTTGGTCCTACAACAAATACTAAGGACTAACAGAGGTGGGGATGTGGAGAATTATTCAGAAGAGGCAGAACAAAAATGGATTATTACGTTAAACGCAGATAGACATCCAGGTTTGAATGACTGCACCTCATTAGTCCCTTGTCTTAAAGCAAGACGTCTTAAACATTAACTTTTAAGCTTTATGATAAAATTGTTACAGTCAGGAAGATTTTTATATGGAAAATATTTATAATGGTGCTTTTACACAGATCTAAGTTTGGTTTTAACTTTGTTATATATGTTTTTATGAGATGTGCATTAATAGTGTTGAATTGTTTGACTATATTGCTTTAAATATTTGAAATGATCCTGATTGCTTAAGTATTTAACCCAGCATGGTTTGCATTTGTATTGTCTGATGAAGCAACATTGAGTTGCGAAAGTGCTCACCCTCTGTTCTTTAATAAAAGTAATTGTGGATAGTTTAGTGTGTAGCTTTGGTGCCTTATCTTTACCTTCATTGCTGTACTCTTGGCACCTCAGTGTACTTGCAGCCGGTTCAGTTTGTACACTTGAAAATGACATCTTGCTGGATGGACTAATTCATCACTATACAACCTTGTTTGGCTGGGATGCCCAAGATCAGCAGGAGCGGACTGCCCTGTGGAACGACCTAGTCCACAGGATCAATGATGCCAGACTGCACAACTACAGTTATGAGCAGGTCTGGCATCATTGTTCTGACTTGCTTTGCAAAGACCGTTGGTGTGCTGATGCAGTCCAAGGGGATCACCCCACCATAGGGGGGGCCATGCCATCCACCCCCTCTGACATGTGTGGAGGAGCTCCTGGCCAGCCTCATGGCACCTGCCTGTCTGGCCATACCCTAACCGCCAGACACCTTTGTGGAGGTGGGTGCTACTCACACACCAGTCGAGGAACATGCAGGTAAGGTCACAGGTCACATCCGTAGACCACCGTTGTGTATACATCTGCATTGGTACAGGTAGATCATGCAAATCGGACATGTCATAGATATATTTTTTGCTGCATAGTAATGATAAACAGATGTCCATATGTGGTGGCATTGTGGAAATGTACTGTTGATGTATTTTAATACTGCACCCACCCTGTAACACTGCCACAGTTGTGGCCACTAACTTTGCATCTCTCATCCTCTTATGTAGGTCCCTTCTGGATACCACCAAGGCAGCAGCCTGTAGCTAGTGAGTATGGTTTATGTAGATGCTTGCCAATACACCGGGCATGTAATGACTATGGTATATGCCATGCACACATCTAACACACCTACCTAGAATGCATTCTGTACATGTGCACGTATTGTTGCTGTGAAATGCATGGCATCACAGGGGTGACCATGATGGGGTATTGGAAGGGTATATCAGACACCTGCATGATAACTAACATCCTGTCATTGTGGAATGTGTCCATAGAGAGTAACATAATGGTGGGAGACATGGCCTACAGTAGGGACATGTTTGGAACAACACCCATATACAGTGCAACACCAGCGTATATACCTGTAGGACAATGACAACTGCTGCAGAGATACACTATGGCATAAGACATTACAGTGGTCCACATTATCAGCTGGGACTAGGCTGTAACGTGGTGTTCAGTGTATGGGACACTGCAAAATGACACACGTGTAGGGCTTACTTGTCATGCATCTGTAAAAAGGCTGAATGAGGGGGGGAGGGGTGTCAGCCTGACACACCAGTGGACTGCAGCAGGGATCCTAAGGATGCTAAGACTGGCTGTATCTGCACATAGTCAGGTTCAGGACCTGTGGCAGCCATAACCCTACACCCACAGCAATAGTGATGGCAGTGTGTGAACACCAAGAGATGTGCACATGAGTAGACCTTGCAAACATGCAGAATAGGAGGACATGTGTAGGGCAGACTGAGCATACACTGGCAAATGCAGACGGCCCATGCTGGTATACCCCTGCCAGGAGTAGTGAATGCCGTAGTACACACAACAAGAGGTGTGACGAACCGTCATGATAAGGGTATGCACACATATGCCCACATGGTGTGTATGCATCATGGTCAGCATCCACACACCTAACACATTCTATAGACACTGCATGTGAAAGCACAGGACATATGTCACATATTGGGCTCATGTACTGCTAAGATATGTGGTGATGTGGTCCCATGCCAGATCAAGAATGGGTGCGTCATATCAATAAGGGTGTGTACTCCCCCATAGCCAAGGTATGCTCTGATGGTTGCCAGTGTAAGAGTATTGGATTGGTCATACATGGTCCGCTGATGTTGAGAGCTGTGCATCAGACATCACGCATTCATAAATGACATCTGTCCACGTATCATACCAGGTATGTATTGCTGGAAAACATAGGGGCTGTGAGCATTAAAGCTGACATAACTGACACAGTAGTACACATTCAGCAATGGGCTGTACACCTATGAGGTGTGGTGCACAGTACATAGCAGGGTGCTGAACAGGTGCACAGAAATACCGTGTTCATGGGTGCAGTGGTATCCAGGGGAAGGGGATTCAGCTAGTGACACAGCACATGCATCACACACATGTATGCTGTTGCTAGCATGGCTTGACTATAGCTGTACTGCATTCTGTCGGGTACCATATGTTATGCACGTTGACAGAGGGGTAATAGGAGGACTGTGTGTGCTATCATTGTGCAACCTCACCTGTATGTGTGTGTGTGCATCCTGGTGGGTAGTTAGTCTGTAGGGTCACTCTGGTGAAGTGGAGGGAGGTTGATGCATGTAGGATCCTTGTGTGCATGTGTGTGTGTGTTTGTGTGGCTGGCCATGTATGCACATGTGTGATTGTGGGATGTTCATACAGCAGTACCTCCCTCTGGGATCATGCAGTATATGTACATGGACTGCCACATTACACACCAGGAATACTTGTGTGTAGTCACAGGACAGCCGATAGTATAATATGGTCTGTAGCATGGAACAGGCCTCGAGAGGAAAGGTAGACATCAAGTACACACTTAATATCGCATTCAGCAAAGAGGTCACCTACAATCCATGTATGCAACACTACAGAGCATTGGGGAACTACTAGTCAACACCAGGGAGTGTATCCAAATATTACAGTTGTCACATGATAGGCTGAATGAGCAGCATATGTGGCATGTACTGAGCATTACATACACATGACACACCAGTGCATGATATTATGGATAGAACATAGTAGCCACACATATAGAGGCCATGCTCATGATGTCCAGACATAGACAGGGTGAATACCAAATGACAGCAGTGAGGCCATCTAAAACCAATACACACAGGTCAGGCAGGTAATGTAGTAACAGGTCTTGTGTTATGACCACTTGTGTAGGCATTTAGAGTGGTATCAATGTGTGTATGTTAACAAGTGTGATGCAGGATGGGGTACGACATGGACATATATGTGGGACTGTCTGTAAAGCCATGGACGGGTAGGTATTATGAAGGTGTGTGTGTGTGTGTGTGTGTGTGTGTGTGTGTGTGTGTGTGTGTGTGTGTGTGTGTGTGTGTCTACTGTTAGGCAATGCTATACAGGTTTTAAAGTGCATTTATTGTTTTCCTGCACAGGTGACGAGGTGGGTCAGAGTACCTCCTGCATGCAGTCTGATGTTGGTGTCCATACATACACTGAAGATGATGATAGTACTGTTGAGGCACAGGTGGGGTTGTCAGGGGCCGACACTGCACCATCATTTGACATCCCCTTTTAGCCACCCCAACCCAGCACACAGTTTCAGTGCCTATAAATACCCCATCACCAGTGACCATAGTGGAGGGACAGCTGGCATTTGGTGGCAGTGCACAAGAAAGTGTGGTAACCATGCCTACTGTGTCCGGTCACAGCAGGCATAGCCAGATGTCCAGTAGGGCACCACATAGGCAGATGTCCCAGGGTGCCCGTGGTAGGGCCACTGGACATCATGCTCCTGGCAGAGGTGACATAGCTGATACCAGCAGGTGCATGTTTCAGGCTGTCATGGCAGCACAGGCACGTATGGAACATTACACCAGACAGGGCCAGAGGCTGCAGAGGGCTGTTGTCACATCTGTAAGTGACAACATCCATGAAATATCTGGTGCCATCTGTGCTTATACCGAGCTCATGGATAGATGGCATGGTAAGATGATGGCCCACATCGGCCGTGGTGTGTCCGTGCTTGAATGCATGGTGGGGGTGCAGCGACGGCCACATTGACATAAGTCAGCAACACCAACAGCTGGCAGTCAACATGGACATGCTAGGACACCATGGGACTTCTGTAGTGCCAGTACCAGCCCCGGAAGTGTGGGGGAGTGCTGTCTGCACCACACCACAACAGGCCATGTGCACATGGTCCTGGCCAGTCCCAGGAGGGGCCTGGTACCAGCGGACATTTGTCATCAGCAGGTGAAAGTAGCACATTGAGGCCTGTACCTGGACGTGCCCATGGAACCCCTGGCAGGCACAGTCCACTTGTCTGTGGCCAGAGGCAGTGAACTGCACATCCTACCAGGTATGTTCTGCAGATGTCCATAAACACCTGTGTAGGGCAGCCACATGGCAGAACTGTGTGCATGCATACCCACACACTATACAAGCACACCTAGGGCAACCCCATACCTACACACACCACAGCACCACCCCAGCTCACTGCAGTACATGCCTCACCCACACACATGGTGTCAAATGTATGGCCCACCCTCGGCCTCTGGCAAACCAACATTACACCCTGTGCATATGATGATACCTGTGCCACATCCCTGTCATCCATACCATCAATGCAGGGACAGGCTAATATGGTTCTGATGCACATGATGACTGTACTACAATGTACCACATTACTGCAGTGTAACATTTTGTAAGGAGTAAAGTGTAATGCATATATGGCAGGTAGTGTAGGCATCCAGCAATGATGCATTATAGCTGTTAGCAACACTGGTTGCTTGTGGTTTCTATAATGTTATCCATTTGTGTTGTAGGTGTACATGTGTCAGCACAAGGATGCCCTGTGCGTATGATGATACCTGTGCCACATCCCTGTCATCCATACCATCAATGCAGGGACAGGCTAATATGGTGCTGATGCACACGGTGACTGTACTACAGTTTATCACAGTACTGCAGTGTAACATGTTGTAAGAAGTGAGGTGTAATGTATATATGTCAGGTAGTGTAGCCATCCAGCAATGCTGTATTATAGCTGTTAGTAACATTGGTTGATTGTGGTCCCTATAATGTTATCCATTTATGTTGTAGGTGTACATGTGTCAGCACACAGATGATCTGCAGTCATATTCCACAATGGGGTGTGTCACTGTGGTGACACCATGGCTGTGACATATCTGGGGTACAGTTGAACACATGTCACAGGTTACTAAAACAGTTATTTCCTGTGCCACATGGACAGGTGACCCACTGAGACATGTATACCCTGCAACCTGATGTAGACCCATCCACATACAAGCACACTGTTACTTGGCAACACTGGGATTAGACCCCCACCTAGCTAAGTAGTGATACTGAAGTGTGTGGCTTACATTGCACACACCACGCAGGGTTCAGGGTGAGGTGTGTCCCAGGTTACATGTTACATGCAGAACATCCCCAGGCATGTACAGTATGCTAATGGGTGATGTAATGGGTGTAAATGGACAATACGTAGTGTGACATAGCTTCATAAACACAGTAACAGACACATAGCTGGCAGACACACATCAGAGATATCAGGGCCTATTGCTGCTAACTAACTTGACCGTGTGTCCAGTGTGTTACAGGTAGGCTGCACACAGCACATGCATAACTGGCCTGGACTGTCGTATCAGTTACCTGTATGTTTGATGGTGACAGTGGTAGACATAATGTGGTGCACAGGACATATACCGGGTGTACCTTGGTGTAATGACAGTGTACACAGCATCCCAGTGGATATTGTACTCCCTGAAACCCATGATTACACTCTGCCATACCCACCATCACACATTGGCTATGACTGCGATACAACTCATAGTATACCCCAACAGTGGTACTACAGGGATATGCATCTAATGCACATGCCACACACCTAGTAGGGTGTTGCATTGTCATGCCTCACCTATGGGCAGTAGCAACACTATCTTTACTACTGTGTGGCAATTGGTATTGTAATAGGAGTATGTGGCCTCAGAATGCTGTACCCACCAGCTATACGGACATGCACAACTACACACACATGCCAGAACACAATGGGTATCCCATGCCTATCAACCCATTGTACAACACTGTGCTGGTACTGCAAGGCTCATGTAGCCGGTATGGGGAGGAGCTTAACAGGGTACATGTAATGCCTCATACAGACGTATCCGCAACTGACTATGGCAATGGGTGTTGTGTTGGTTGTGAAGGCCATCATGGAATTCCCAAGTACAGGTGTGCTAACACACAGACACTGCTATACTCAGTCATGCACACTTACACATGTGTCACTACAGGGATGCTTCACTGCAGGAGGTCATAGCTGTGTACCTAGCTGTTGTCCAAGGAGATATGGGTTGTGTAGGGGTAGTGTGTACAGTGGTATCCTGCCAACTGCCAAGTGTCAGCAGGCAATCTATTGACAGACACTACTGTAGTGACCCTCAGGGTGAGAATGACATGCATCAGCCAATCCTTCAGGTGCCTCCTGCACATGGCCACTGAGGTGATCAAGTTGACATGTATGCCACATGCATTAGAACACATGGTTAGTGTCTGTGATGGAGACCTGTACCCAAGCATGTTCTGTTGACTGTGGTAGTGTAGTGGGGTACCCGTGGCATGTGGTGCATACAGAGTGACATCTCCTATATGTGCCAGTTCTTACACAGCTGGCCAGAAATGTCAGTGTCAATCAAGCTTAGGTTGCCTGTACATATCCCAGCTGGATACCTGCCATCTGCACATCTGTACAGGGACTGAAAGTCATCAGCTTGGCAAGTACCTATGCAATAGGATGAGTGTGTTGACAGATAGACTTTGACAACAATATGTATGCCATAACTACATGTCAGAAGGCCTCACTAACATGTGCTTGATAGACGGTAGTCTACAGTTACAGTCCACATGTCAAATCATTACCCAGTAAGGGGTATATACTGTGAAACAGCTCACATAACAGGGATACAACAGGGAGGCCTCAGTGTCCAGCAATACCTGCAGGTGTGCCTGTTGTCAGTACTACATTTAGCATTCTGCTCTTGCCTGGGTCAGCACTGTCAACAGTAGTACTGCCATGATACACTACATGCCAGTGTGACAGCACGTACCCTGGGCTACTACCCCTGTATGTAACACATTCACATGGATAACAGTGCTGTACAGGCCTCATATACATCTGTGTCCCACACATGACACTCACACCCCTTGCTACTGTAATGACAGCACATAGGTTCATAGGTTCATAGGTTCATACTAGGCTATCTGCCCTAGGGCATTTACAAGCCTAGTCAGAGTGTGTTTGGCTTTCGCCACCCTTGGAATGAGTTTACTGTGCCCTTTTTAAGGTTATGTTTACTATGCCTCTGTCTAGTAGTGACACAGAAGTGATCCACGGGGTAAACCTATGCTCTCCCATCCAATCGTCAAGATTTTCCTTGAAGAGAGTCAGAGATGGGCTCTGCCTATAGGGCAGTACATAGTCGCATGTATTGTACATGGCATTACATGCACTTATTACAGATGTCATTACCCTGCTATGTTATCAGACTGGGTGATGTGACCTGGTTACTAGGACTAAGCCATGCTTAGCAGGTATCAACATTGCTCCAATATAACAGCTGAGCTGCTTTGCATGCTGGTAAGAAAAGCCTACACTGTGTATGCACCCACACATTTATCTGAAGCTTGGCACTGCTTAGCGTTGCATAAAACCACACAAACCCGCTTAAAGCTGCTCAAAACTGCTTTAACTACTCTGTATCTGACAGCCCTTGTTCTGCCCAGCAACAAAATGAACAGCCCTTGCAGGTCTTGAATCCAGGACCCTGTGCACTACAGTCACAACACTTAACCACTACGCCATGACCACTGTAAAGACAGCGGTTGTTTTACCAATATAGCTGTCAATACACATACTGAGTAGTATTGAGCAATTGTCTTTACTTCCAAAATTGTATAGTCCTTGCTATTAATATGTTGTTTTACCATAATGTACACATAGCAGATACATACTGTGAGATACATCTGGGAGGGTATACACAACCATGAGGTTTACACATGACAGGAATATGGTTATATACATATAATAGGTTGATATATGTCTACATGTACATACACATGTATACTCATACATATGTCTGTATAGTGCAACATATATATGGCCATGTGTATATCTCTTCCTTTCTACACACACACACACACACACACACATATATATATATATATATATATATATAAATACATATATGTATATATAGATATATGTATAGATAGCTATATATATATATATATATATATATATATATATATATATATATAAATACATATATGTATATATAGATATATGTATAGATAGCTATATATGTATGCACATCCTATGTGTACAGATATGCCTAGTTATGTTGGTATATATGCAGATATCTATAACTATATGTGCATACATATCTATTCTGATATACCTACTACTGTCAATATATATGTAGATATCTATATGTATATGCCCATATGTATCTCTATCTGTATATGTGTAGATATATACTGTTATGTATATGTATATGAATGTTTATGTATATATATATATATATATATATATATATGTGTGTGTGTGTGTGTGTGTGTGTGTGTGTGTGTGTGTGTGTGTGTGTGTGTGTGTGCACATATACATATTCATCTATGTATGTCGATATGTATATGTGTATATATCTACATAGATATATGGATAATTATATATACATATATGTTCACCATATGTCCTGAACATGGAGTGGAGCCCTACCTCAGCCCCAATAGCCACAACCTCTTAGTGCAAGGGGATGTCAGGTATGTATTTCAGGTATATTTGTAGACTATTGCTACTGTAATAGGCATTGTCTTAACAGACATGGTGTGTGTGGGAGGTCACATCTGCTTTTAACATGTGCACCATTGGCTACTGACAGACATCCTAAGGACATCATAGTACAGTACCACTGCTAGCACAGTAATGCTCCTGTTGACTACAGCAGAGATATAGCCAATATATGTGGACAGTCTGACACACTCTGGACAGTCCAGAGGTATACACAGAACCCCTTAGTGCAAGACATGTGGACCAAGCCTGACAATGTGGATGTTAACAGCCATGTAGATGGGTATAGTATGTAACTACTGGTACACATTTTCCCTCATAGGTAATGCATTCACACATCCCTGTCTGTCCTGACACATAATAACCGCTGGTACAGAGGTGCCATGGCCACATACTACCCACTAGTTACTAACATACATCTGTAGAGCATCCCACTGCTTTGTCTGACATACATGACTGTTATGGTGGCCCAGCAGCAGTACATCTGGCAAGTATCTGGACATGACATCTCACTGGGTAACTACACCAAGCTGCTAGGCATGTAAAAAAGCACTGTGCAGGCTACAGGCAGACTGGCTCAACACTGGCCTACATTTCCTATGGGGAATACACATGTACCTGCATATATAGCAGGCTCTACAGGCAACTCACAGCACAGAGTAACAAACACCTGTGTGAAAGTGCATAACCACAACCAATTTAAACACAGCCACATATGGTAAGCTAGCGTAATATTACAGCATATGGCCTATCTGTTCAACACCATCTTCATATGTGCCACTCACACACTAACCCTACATATACTGGGCCACTACACAGTGCGGTCTGATGCCTGTCTATGGTATGGGACATGTGTGTGTTTGGCCCTGCAAACATGTAAGCCGATAGGGTCACATACATTGGAGCAGCATGTAACATCAGATAGAAAAGGACCAAGAATAATGACATCTACCACAGTCTGTACACAGGCCAAGGTACATATTAACAATACGCACACTGTCGACAATCACCATAAGTACACAGACCTCAGTACTGTACACACAACGACAGAATGCCCAGGTTATGTCATCAAATATAACCCCTACTATACATAACATGTATAGCAGTCTGATATCTCACTGACTTGTTATCAATAAATATGGTGTACAGCACATATGCACCATCTGTACAAAGGTTGACAGAGTTGTGGCTGGAGGCACAAACACAGGGCCAATATTGACATGTTCCTGTGATAACCTCATACATTTACTGTTGTAACAGGGTTTGTTGCAACATATGTCCTATGAGGGATATGAAGTCAGTAACTCTCACGGCTGTCACCATCTACTGACTGCGATCCTCACACTACCTTCTGCAGTTCACAGACAGATGCTCTGTGGGTAACACAAGAAACAAAAGGCACCACACACTGCCCAGTCTGCAGATGACCCTACAGATGGGGGTTTCCTCATAAACATAGCACTGACATGACAGGTATTAAAACATGTAGGACAGCCATATCCACACACACCCTGTTAAACCAACATTAATCCAAATGCCGTATAGCAGCACTTACATTCTGTAGTCAAGTCAGGCACATCCCCTCCTGTATGTTGGCCTGTTTCCACAGTGTATGTTGTTAGAGGTAAATCCCCAATCCATCTGTGATACTGTTTGCCAAACAACAGATCTAGTTACTGCTCACAGTGAATGAAAAGGCCCAACACCAACATGATGTTCCTAGATATTAGAGTGTGTTTCCATGCAATTGGCTATGGGAATGTTACCACAGCTGTTCCACACATGCAATCAGCTAGAGGAGGGCTGCAATTCATGCAGTGGCCATCAGCTGATCATGAGCATCACTTACAATACACATGTTGCTGCCTAAGCAAAGCAGGTGTAAGTCTGCACATCCACCAGAGAGGGAGTGAGAGAGGCAGACAGAGGCAAAGATAAGTCAGGGAGGGGTGGGAGAGTAAAACTTAAGCATGTTTGTGTCACAAACCTACCAGTACAGAGTATCAAACCCCTGACTGATTATATATTGCTATCACATGTCTATATAGTAATTGGATGTGCCACATAGGTTACATATTGAGGAGGCTTCCAAATGTATGTGTGATGGTGAGTGACATCTGCAACAGTGATATGGTAGCTATAGGGTAGGTGTAGTACACGTGCCTGTCCTCATGTACAGGTGTCAGCATCAACACAGCCACACTCTCACAGGGACTCACACACATTGACACACTTGGCAGGGTCAGGAATACAACTCATCACTAGTTAGATTGCCAAAACACAGTGCTGTGCAGGTATCAGATGCACCACAGCGGTTATACGGAGGTTATATGGGCAAAGGGTATGTGGAGGAGTCTGACATCAGACAGCATGCTTCAGTATGCCAATGCAGTTGTAGTGAGTGTGAATGTGATCATAGGCATCATACACCACACACACAGACACAGGGTTCCAGTACTGACATGGATGGGTGCATTGCTTCACGGGTGTGTAGTGGTCGACTGTGCCAGACGGCTATACAAGGCTAGGTGATGGGTATACCTTGGTATCAGGCCACATGACAATGGTTTGCAATGTGGCTCAGGGTTGTAGTGTCTGGATTTGCCCACACAGATGGGTATTGTATTCACCATCCAGTCACCTGGGAAACTATTGCGTGTGGCCATTGCTGTGCTTTGCTTGCCATATATGTGTTCCTAGTCCATGACATGGATGGTGTCTGGGATGTGTAGACCTCCCACATGCATGTACAGTGGCATGTGGAACTGTACCTGGGGTGCCTGGCCCATGTTGTGTACACAGATTGTAATCATCAGATGTGCCAGTCCTGGCATCATGTGGCAGGAACTGTTAATGGACGGCAGGTTGACCATGCACCTTCATTGATAGCATGATACAGGTATTCCCTGGTGTCAGTGGCATCTGTCCATACAGGGCATGTGTTTCAGGCATGGTATGTTCTTTGTGGGTCACATTTGATGGCACCACAGGTGTTGCAGGTGTCCAGTGGGGAACATAGGGAAGGCACACTGTCTGCATGTATGTGCTTATTGGACTGATGGACAGGGTGCCATGCCCTCTGTAGCCTACTGCAATCACACCATGGTTACTATCAGTGGGCAATATGCAGGGTACTACCAACATAGTGGTTGTTGCCTAGGCAACCTGCGTGTGTATGAAACGTGGGTTGAGAGTATTCTCTGGGTAATACAAGGGTTGCTAACTTTGTTCACCTGGCCTTGATGTCACATGTAGAGGTATGGATTTGCACCCCAGCCTTTTGGCTGCTTCACATCTGTTATCCCTGTATGGCAGACATTGTGACATATACTAGGGCCACTATATAAGAAATTTGCAAAACCCACTCCACAATGAGTCCAGTTGTTACACACTCAAAGCCATCTCCACACAGAATACAAATGACAACCATAGACACACACACACACACACACACACACACACACACACACACACACACACACACACACACACACACACCTGCCATCTGTGGGATTAGAATTCCTACCAAACTCGTTTATTACACTACAGCACTACACAGTTGTAGGGCATGCCATGGAGATTACTGTAGCACTCCTTCCCCAAAGTTGTATTTCACAGTGAATGACATCAGCAGGATTGCCAAAGTAGGACATTTGAATTGTAATGTGTGTGACTAGCCTAAAAATCAATGCTCCCTACACAGACATAGAAATACAAACAAATACATCCAAAACTGCCATGTGTGGGAATAGAACCCCTACCAGAGTTCTATATCACACCACAGCATTATGCTGCTATAAGACAAACCACAGAGGTTACTGGAGTATTCCTTCCCCAAATATGTATTTCACAGTGAATGACATCAGCAGGATTGCCAAGGTAGGGCATTTGAATTGTAGTGAGTGTGACTAGCCTAAACAGCATTGCTCCCTACACAGACATAGAAACACACACACAAACATCCACACCTGCCATGCTTGGGAATAGAACCCCACCAGAGTTCTATATTATACTATAGCATTACGCTGTTATAGGACATACTACAGAGATTATTAGGCTACACTTTTCCCAAAAGAGTATTTCACAGTGAATGACATCAGCAGGATTGCCAAAGTATGCCATTTGAATTGTAGTGGGTGTGAGTAGCCTAAAAAGCATTGCTCTCTACACAGACAGAAATACGCACACACAGTTGCCATGTCTGGGGTGATAACTGCTACCTAACTAGTTTATCAGACTACAGCAGTATGCAGTTATGGGATGCAATACAGAGATTACTAAGATACACCTTTCCCAAAGGTATATTTCACAGTGAATGACATCAGCAACCTTGCCAAAGTAGGACATTTGAATTGTAGTGAGTGTGACTAGCCTAAAAAGCATTGCTCTCTACACAGACAGGGACATACACAGTTGCCATGTTTGGGATTAGAACTCCTACCTGACTATTTTATCATGCACAGCAGTACGCAGTAATAGGACACGCAACAGAGATTACTGGGCTACACCTTTCCCAAAGGTGTATTTCACAGTGAATGACATCAGCAGCCTTACCAAAGTAGGGCATTTGAATTGTAGTGAATGTGACTAGCCTAAAAAGCATTGCTCTCTACACAGACAGAGACATATACACACACACACACGCACACACACGCACACACACGCACACACACACACACACACACACACACACACACACACACACACACACACACACACACACACACCCACACACACACACACACACACACTCCTACCTAACTAGTTTATCACACTACAGCAGTATGCAGTTATAGGACACATCATGGAGATTACTGGGCTACACCTTTCCCAAAGGTGCAATTCAAACTGGATGACCTCAGCAGGCTTGTCATAGCAGAGCTATGAGGAGGGCAATGTGTGTGCATGGGCCATAACCCATTCATTTAGAGGTTAACTCACCACATGCAGGCACACGCAGGGTTATATTCCACAGGTAAGTGTATACAGCTGCTGGATGACTACTTCCTTTTACAGTCATGTTGCACAGCTAGCACTTGCACCACATAGTCTGTAATGCTGATGGATACTGGTGGCTAATGTCTATAGTGAGTGAAATTTACACCTCATGTGGTTGTAGCCATTTGGCTGTGTGCTGGGTGGGATAGGCCTCATAATGGATGGCTCCTTGTCACAATTACTCTCTTCCACACATCTATGTATGTCTAATTTTGGCTTATTATAGTGTATTGTCCTTGGATATATGTCTATATTCCTATCCACTGTGTGTGCAAAGCATGACTGGTGCATACTGAAGAGTGTATGCACTAACATCTGCAACTGCCAGATATGTATGGTCCACTGTTGTTTGCAGACATGGGCTTCATTTGTTTACTGTTCTTTGCAGACATAGGCTTCATTTGTTTAAGTGTGTGAGCATGCCCAGTATGACCTTTCAGTATGTTGTTGTCTGACATTGCCTTCATTTCTCTATGTGTGTGAGCATGCCTAGTATGCCCTTCTGTATTGAATGTGTGGATCAATTCCAGGTAATATGTACTCCTGTGCAGACCTTTGTGTTGTACACCTACAGGTAGCAAACTGTTTCTGCAGGGTATCTGTCGATCATTTGGCAATATGGGGACAAACTGTGCAGGGGATCGTGTGTACTGTAGGTGATTTTGTCTGTGATGCTTCAGCTGCATGGTACTGCTGTTAGCAGAGATATTCAGAGATGTGCACTGTTATACACTGTGATGTTATCTGTCCTTGTGTTCTGTCAGGTGGACATTCTTGCTCACAGTGATGTCATGAGGGGCAAGGGTGACTGCAGCTGTCTCCAGTATTGTGGGCAGACACCTACATATACATGGCAAGTTATGCCATTCTGGAGAGGGAGCTGCAGACACTTTCTGCTGGGTCTGTGTATCTGGTTCAGCACCTTGGTACAGTGCTGGCAGATGATCCCATACATGTACATCCATTGACATGACAGTATGGCCTTATCTTGCTGTGGTAATACCTCACAGCTGTACATATTCACACAGGTTAGCCAGAGGCAGCAGCCATGAGTCAGGACAGTATCCCTATTGTGGTATACGGCCAGGTATGTAGCCACCCATTTATGTGTTTGCAGCCAGGGATAGTGTGTGCACACACAGCTTTGTGTTGGACCTTGCATGTTCCATGCTGCCCATGCTCCCACCACCCCTCTGTTATTCTATCTTCTTCAATACATTATGCATACATTCTCTGATACTTTCCCTAAGGTTATCATGCCATCACAGCTGCATGTTGGTGTTGGTCCATAGTTCATGCAGTGGGACATGTTGCACATGTTACTGTGGTTTGTCCACATGGCCTTTCATGTGGCTTATGTAGAGTGTGTTATGTTGTTATTTGGGTGTCCATGACATAACATGCATTGGCAGTATGTGTGAGACACAGGCTTTTTGAGAGGCCTGTGGACCATTAGGTGTTGCTGCGGACCAGATGTGGTGGGCCGCTGCATTCTGTCAGTCCTACAGTCTCAGACCACCATACAGTATATTCCCCTGGGGTGACAGGGTAAGTGTGCTAGTTGTTCATGTTAATACCTTCTATCAGTCTTGATTAGGTGGTATGGATGCTGGCAGGGTGCCACCTATGGCTAGGGACACACCTGCTTGGGACACCTGCACTGCATGCTGCATTTCTTCGCTATTGCCATATACAGGTGGGGTCATATTGTACCCATTCCCCACAGCAGGGATATGACCAGAGAGGTACCTGTGGGTGGTGTTTGCGTGATCTAGGTGCATGTGTGCTATGGACACTACTTACATCTGACACACAGATATGCATGGGGCATTCCAGTTATGCTGGCATGTGCAGGTACATCAGCTGTTTCTCAATACATCAGTCCTACCTCCTTTGTGATCTGCACATGTTCAGGCAGACAACATTGGTATCCCCTACTACAGGACCAGATAATGTGATGCATACCTGTATGTACAATTCCGAGTGTGTCTACATTTCACAGTGACATGATATATACTGTATGTCTGGGGTACTTTCCCTGTGTACTGCTTGCATATCTAGCCCAACAGCCATGCCATGTCAATCTTTCAGATGGTGACAAATATTACCACCATACATTTACAATGGCTTACTGCTAGCATGTGTTGTTGGGGAATTGTCTTTGGCACTGCAGTTGTGAGGACTTGTCCTTGTCATTAGCAGTAGTGGGCAATGGCCACCAGGTCTTACCTCAACATGCATACACACTAACCACTCTCACACAATATGAAACACACACCAACCCAACACACACATACCTGCATATTGTACAAGTGCTACAATCTATCCTGCTACCTTGGCCACCTCTGGGCATCTGCGCTCCATTGTTATTATACCTACATATACCTAAACATACATGTTAATACATTTCTAGATAGGGTTGTGAGGGTCACACCTGACTGTTACGATGTGTGTACATTGGATTGGGGGGCACACAAGACCATTACTACATTTCTAAATAGGTTTGGGGGGCACACCTGACTGTTACTACATTTTAAGTTGGGTTGGGGGGAGCACACCTGACTGTTTCTACATTCCTACACAGGACTGGGGGAGGGGGGCACACCTGACTGTTACTACATTTCTATGCAGGATTGGGGAGCACACCTGACTATTTCTACATTTCTTCACAGGATTGGGGAGGCACACCTGACTATTTCTACATTTCTACACAGGATTGTGGGGGGGGGGGCACACCTGACTATTTCTACATTTCTTCCCAGGATTGGGGACACACACCTGACTGTTTCTACAATTCTACACAGGATTGGGGGGCACAACTGACTATTTCTACATTTCTTCACAGGATTGGGGGCACACCTGACTGTTTCTACATTTCTACATAGGATGGGGGGGACACACCTGACACTTCTACACATTTGCTATGACTGTACTGATATGTCAGGTATTTCATTTCATTCTGTATTCTAACCTATCATGCTGACTAGAGGCATATCAGTGTACTACAGGTCTTAGCTTTGATTGACCTACCTATTAGTTTCTGACTTCCTGCCCTTCAGAACTAACATCCCACTGCCTGACCTGCTGTAGTCTGTCTGTGTAGGCCGGGGGGACGTTACCCACAGGCATCATTCAGAGGCCATCATTTGTGTTTGTCTAGACCTGTCCTGCTGGCTGAGACTGTTGTTGGGTATGTGAACCTCCCTGACTGGCATGTGTGAGTCATATGGACACACATGTGGCCAGCACATTTCCTGCAGTGGGTTTTGTCACCCTGTGTAGTACTGGCTACTATGATGACACCAGTATTTGTTACAGATCTCATGGTGCCACTATAGGTATCTACTATCTGCTGGCATACCATTCCGCCACCTGATTCCCTTGCATGCTCACATCCATACCATAGATACAGGTAACAACACATTCTACTCCATTCGGCAATTGGTAGGTTGAGTGACTTACCTTGTGGATGTCCCAGTATTGAGGGTGGTGCTGCAGGGCTGCCTATGTCAGATGCCCATAGTACACTCTCTACACATGTCTGAGAACAGGTCATGTTTGGCATCCCTTTTACTGTATGTGCAAGGCAGAGAGAGGTGTCATTCTCTGGGTCCCTCCTGTGTCAGTGTATGTGCTATGCATTGCCTCTTTGCCAAGACCAGGGCATACTGGGCATGCCTCCTTCTGCCTACTGGGGCAGGCTCAGGTTGTTCCTCCTCCAAGTCACTCTGTGCCTGTGCAGGCCTTGGCAATGGTGGGGGGCTGTGTGGCCCTGCCTCATGCTGTTCCTGCTGCAGTTGTTTCTGGCACATAAGATGACAATTTGGGTACATATAGCTGGTGAGTACTGCAAGGCTCCACTGGATTTGTCCAGACACCGGAACCATGACTTGAGCATCCCAAACACGCTCTATTATAATTCTGGTCTGTGCATGTGCCTCATTATGGAGTTCTTGTTTGGGTGTGTGTGCATTTCTGATGGGTGTCATCAGCCATGGCTCCAGTGCGTAACCAGCATCCCCCACTAGGTGACCGTAAGGGTTGTCCCCATTGGCAAATCTCTGGTACAGCTGCATCAGATGCCAGATGTGGGAATCATGATAGCTTCCAGGGCAGCCAGCACACACATTCATTATTATGCCCTGGGTATCGCACACAACCTGGTAGTTTATGGAGGGGAAGCCTTTTCTGTTGATGTAGACCCTACCCCGTTCACTGGTTGGTGCTTTGATGTATATGTGCATGCAGTCTATAGCGCCCACTACCTCAGAGTATTCTGTTATTTGGTGGAACAGTTGCATATTGCTGGCCAATGCCTCACGGGTGTTGGGGAAATAAAGTGCTCACCGGCATGTGCTGACATGGCATCGAGGAACTGGTGGAGTACCCTGGATGCTGATGCCTATGAGATCCCCATCATATCCCCAGTTGGCCTTTGGAACATACCTGCAGCTAGTATTCTTAGGCCTACACATACCTTAGTATCCGCTGGGATGGGTTGCCCTCTGTTAGTTCTGTCAGGCGCAGCCGGAACAGCTCAACAATTTGCTGTAAGAGGTCCCTGTCCACCCTATAGCACTCCACTATCTCCAGCTCATATAGCCCCTGGTAAATTACCCTGGGTCTGTACACTCTTCTCTGTCTGCCCACTGTGGGTTGGTCGACAGCATTCACATCCTCACCACCTTCAGCCTCTTCCACATGTTGCTGTATGATAGCTATTGCAGACCCTATAATTTTGTTGTTTTTTTGTTAAAACTTCCCAGCTTGTATACACCGGTGGTGTAGAGTATTGGAAAAACCAGAGGGAAAGGTGTTTGCATGGCTTATAGTAGTGTTCTGGGCTGGTCTGCTGCCTGTGTAATTGGCTGATTCTGATACATTTCACCTGACAGCTATACTAGTTCTCCTACATTACCTTCCTACTGCTGTTTTCCCTTCCCATTGCTTTCCTGTTTAAGTCCGGGGGCACGCCACGCAAACACAGTGCTTAAATGTGCACAGAGTTGCTATTTCCTGGTTTCCTTTTTTTTCCTTTAAAACCCAGTGTGCAGCATGCACACCCAGTTAGGCAATGTAAAGAGCGCTAGGCAGCCTCAGACACACACCCTTGCTTAGCTCTTCTAAGCTAGGAGCAAACACAAGCCACAGGGCTCCAATCCGCTTACAGTATGTCTGACACACAACCCCCATGACGCCAGCTAACACCTAGGCTTGCACCAAGCTATTCCTGCTCTTGCACTGTTGGGAGCTGCCTAACATGCAGGGGAAATCTGGGATTCAATATCATTCCCCTCATTTGCATAGGATTGCCTGCTAATGCATAGCTACATGTCCCACACTGAGCCTCCCCCTTTAGCAACCACTATTCACTGGCCATGTTGTCTTCTGCCTGCCATTGAGTATAATGGCAGAATAGTGATTTTGGTTAGAATGCTTATTTAAGGTATTTTTTCTTATTTCTCCCCCGATCCCGTTTGCTCGCCGCTGCCCTACGCTTAAACAGCTGAGATCAGGCAAAAAAAAATAAAAGTTGATTTTTTTTGCAAGTGTTTTCCATGCCAATGGTCTTATAGTTGGCCATTGTCATGCTGTATACATGATATCTACCCTTTATTTGAAGCTGCCATGGCTCCGTTTTGTAATTTGCAGAAATGTACTCCTTTACTGGCGGAGTACATTTCTGCAGATTACACTAGTCCTGCATGGCCAGTTTCCAGCTTCCTGGATCGCAAATTCACCTCATTTGCATGGATTTCTCCTGCAAATGGGGTAATTTGCATACAGCGGGTGAGTTCATGCAGGACTAGTGCAGGAGCGCTCGTGCATGCCCCTACAGGTTATTCTTGGATCGCATGACAGACATATTGCCTACTGGAGCTCCTGCACTAGTCCTGCATGCCGTGCAGGGCTTGCAGAATCTGGGGGAGAGAGCCAATCCTATATGCTAATTGCCAGACACTGAGTTTATTTTCTACAAGAGGATTTGGGAGTGTGTCTACTGTGCAGTAGTAGATATGAAAGCATTAACAAGTATAACATGTTCATTTTTAGAATCATAGTCTGGATTAAATAGGGTATTAGATTAATACAGAAAATGTAGCAAAACAGGAATAGGCAAACAGCTCCTGCCGCCAACAAGATTAATTGGGTGGAAAGATTAAAAGTAGAAAAATGATATGTGAGAAATAGTGCTTACTAGCAGAAAGAGTTGTGAAGGGAAAGTGTGTGCATGTTATGAGGGAAGAAGTAAACGTAAACTCAAAGCAGAAAAATAAGAGAGGAAGAAATAAGCTGAAACAAAGATAAAACTGAGGGCTTTTGCCATGTAAGCAAATTAGGTCTGTGTTGTAGGTTGCAGAATGATGTAGCCGTTACTATCATCAAAAGACTACTACTGGATTAATGTGAGAATACTTTAAATGTAAAAAAACAATGTAATATTGTCCAAGGAGCAAAAATTCTGCATACAAATTACATGTAAAGGGAATCTGATAAACTGAGAAAATGCCAGGAGCATTTCATTGCCTACTAATGACTACTAGTAGAATTCAGGCAGAGGGTGCAAAAGAAAGCAGGAAAGCAGATGTTAGAGCTGGTGAAGCTCCTGATTCTCTACTATAATTATAATGACCAGGAAGAGATTGTTTAGAAAGATTAGAAAAAAATAATTAAAAGTGAAAATAACATTGAAATCCTTAGAGAAAATGGCAGAAAACTGGTCCAGCACCAAGATGCAATACTAAATCTTGATGACTTAGGATGTTCGATGGAAGCTTCTAGAATAAATCATATTTTTCCCTAGGAGGACCAAAGATGTTGTATATGTAGAGCAGAAGAGACAGGAAACTGGGAACAGACATTCTGGGAGTGGTCAAACCTAGCTGATTTGAAAGCACAGTTTTCATGAATGTTTTAGTACAATTATAGGTAAACTGCATCTATTTATCCAAGAAAATATTATTCTTTAGTTTGGATGATGAACTAGAGGAGCATAGATACAGTGAAGCGTTACTGTGATTGTTACTGTTGATGGCAAAGAAAGCAATAAGCAGAAAAATGAAAACAGATAAACGTCAAAAACTAGAGGATGCATGTTTATAAAAGATACTGTAGAAGAGCTGTACAAAAGAATATCTGATAGGTGTTAGAGTAAAACACTTGTAAATAAGTGGCTTTTGTGGAGCCTATATAAAGAAATATTAACGTGGGTAGAGGATATATGGGGGTGAGGATGGGGCGAGTATGTCCAGCACATTTTTATGACAGAGCAACTGGGTTTAAAATAAGGACTATATGACGAAGTGCAGACACAGTGTGTTATCTGCATGTTACTTGCTGAAAATGTTATACAAATATTCAAAACATGCTACTGTGATGTAATTTTATGTCAAATGTGTAAACAGAGTTTGTATTAAAGTAGAACGATAACACTAGACATACAAAATTACAGCAGTTGTCCCTTAATGCAACCAACAGTAACTTTCAGAAATAAAGGGGAGTTTATAATCGAAAAAACTCCTGTGGTTAGATCTTGCTGCCACCATCAGCAACTTACTGAGTGAAGGAAGCTTTGCAGTTCAACTGGGAGAGGTACAGAGAAGCTTTAGAATCCATATGGGAGAAGTACAAACAAGCTTTATAATCCCTATGGGAAAAAATGACATAATGCATCCATAGGCGCTAGTAGTATGTCTGAACTTTAGCCATTGCTTGATAATGATGCATGTTGGGAATCCAAAGAGGTTAGCTACATGGTGCTTGGGAGCTTGTTTTGAACAGATCTAAAGCTGTGTAAGGTTTGGGTGCATTATTCTTAGTTTGCTGTATTTTTGAATAATACTTTATCACAGTGTATGCCCTCCAATGACAGGCTGTTTACATACTGCATGGATTATTAAAGTTCCTTATTCTATAAAAAACAGATGTAAGTAGCAACATTTCTCATCATGTCTGATGTTGCTGTCTAACCTATAAGCATACTTTTTTTTCTGACTGTAATTCCCATGCCAAAATTAAGAAACCTATTGTTTGGTGTGAAATTTAAAGTGATTATTTCTCCATTATAGCAGCATCATACCAGTGAACATTGCCTGTTTGCTGCTTTTATAATCAAGAGCAGGTACACTGATCATCCACTAAATACACTCAGTAAGGCCATCTACTATAATTTGACTTTACAAACAAATGCAAGCATAATACCCCAACTAAAAGAAAATTATTTATTGTCTTAAACAGTGCATATCTGTTATGTCTCTGGTTTTCAAAAACAGGCTCTGCATTGCGTGGAATTAAATAAATTGTTCTAAAACATTAAGTTTGTTTGGTATTGTATATAGTAAGGCACAATTAATTGGGCATCCTTGTAACAAGTTATTATCAGTGCAGAATAATTAATGTATATGGCATTCTGGAGTCTTAGGTGGCTACCACTTACTGATTTTTCATACAATTGCTAGTGATATGATGCTTTATTTACTTAACCATGTAAGCTGTTTAATATAGTTCTAAAAGTACAGCTGTATTCATTGCTCATTCACTACATTCTGTATACCTTTCTTCCATTTTCACAGGTGGATATGTACCACATTACCCCAAAAATGTTAGAAATACATAAGACCATCAATTCCAGGAACTAACATGGCAGCTCAATACATAAATATGACAAAGGGATGCTGAGACTGTGGATTGCCTGCAACTTCTCTATAGAATTTTAATTATCAGGGATACTAAAATTAGTTAACTTTATCCTTTACATAACCTTGCTGGTGTATCTTAGTTATACACAGACTAGTTGAGAGGTGACTGGTGTAGCTGTCTGGATCCTGCATTTCTATGCTGTTATTTATTCTCTCTATAATGCTTATAATTCTCATGCTGTTGAGTGTTCTTAGTGCATGCTTTCTAAGCCTCTAATGTGTAGCCATCCAAATGTGTTAACATTTGCTAAGAAGCTCTAGTACTTTCACACTCACTCTCTAAGACAAAATATTAAATCTTTGAATTTTAAAGAAGCAATGTCATCCTTCCTTGTGTGTTTGCATAACTACAAACTCCTTTTGCAATTGCATACATACATACATACATACATACATACATACTTTTGACCTTATTTAAAAACAAAAATAATGTGAATAACTATACCCTGGATTCAATAAACTCCATGCAGGAATAGTGCTATTCCTGCTTGGAGTGAACCGTGTCTGTTTACCCTTAGCTTTAACAGCAGCATGACTTGCATATTCATGAAGGCATGCTGCTGCTAAGGCTAAATGGACATGGACACTACTGAGTGCCAGGGGACATGTTTAGGTAGTGCATGTATATCTAACATGCCCCTTGCACTCAGAAGTGCCATACAGCACTTTTTAAAACTATTTCAGTGTCCGTGTATCGTATAATTTCAAAGGATTACTATACAGTACAGCAACTATCTGTCATGCATGAATCTCAGGATTATAAGGTCAGACTGTCTAACCCACAGAATATTAGGCAGAAAACAGTCAAACACAAAACAGGAGTTCCCCAGTAGCCCAATGTGATGCAAAACAACCTTGTAGTTCATTTTAGCACACCCAAACTTGGTTCGAATCCAGGAAGTGCTACTGAGATATGTGCATATATACACTGAAGAAATCTGGAATATTTGTAGAAACAGTCAGCTAGTGATAACCAATATTTTCTCCACAGGTTTTACAAGTAATGAAATATTTGTAGAAGCTGTTTGAAGGGTATAACAATACACCGTGTACAACTGTCCCACTGTCTGACCCCATACCTGCAAATGACAGCAGGATAGGTACATACACCACACCCTCTTCCAGATACATGTCTGTCAAGTGTCATGCTGTCATGGCTAGTGGTCACTGCTGCCAATCACCTTGGATGCATAGGAATCCAGGGGAACTATGTTAGTAGCAGACTCACAACATCATTGCAGGGTACCCCTTCTTTGTCAAGTATGTAACCCTTACATGTAAAAGCTGCCTCCAGTAAAGTAGCTACAGTTCACCCAGTCTACCCCATACCATTACAGGTTGACAGTCTAACAGGTATGTATGCATCACAGAAGCTATGGGCCATAGGTAGATGTAAAGTGATGGCAGACCTGTAGAGTATTGAGCAATACTGTTGTGAAAAACAGAAGCTGATACAGTTGTTAATGGACTTTTTATTCATTCCCCCCACCCATCATCTGCATCACTAATTATTATTCATATACTATGGGTATGTTGTTCTCAAAACCTATTGTTGGGACATGTGTTCCATTATTGTTCATATATTTCACTGGTTGCATATTAAGATACCTTGTTCTAATACAATTGGCCTGTTGCCATCAATGTAACTTGCATGCTGTTAAAATGCTTATTGTTGTTCCATTTATGCATTTGTTCTGTTTGCTATGCAACTGTTTCAAATCTGTTGGTTTGGGTTAATGGGAACACCCATGCATGCTGTTATAATTAATTTTGCATTGTGTTGTTCATGACTAACCAATATATCTGGGAAAACCACAACATCATAGCACATTTGGGAAGGCAGATCCTGGCAGATTCACCTGTCCCACCCCATCTGACCATGGCACTGGGCCCCAGCACATCTGGGACCCAACCCAGAACATCCTCCTCCACTGGTCCTGCACCACCTTCGGTGGAACTGCATCAGGGGATGGGACTCCCTGGGCACAGGTGCAGAGAGGAGCCCATCACCTGCAGAATGGTATGGTGCACAGAGTCATCCACTCTGAATTGGGTGGGCAGCTGCACCTGATGGAGGGTTGCCTGGCACACCTTGAGGGGCAGACTGCCTCTCTTGTCAAGCCCCCAGCACAGCCACCTTCAGGACCATGAAGGTGCAGTGGTGACTGCCCATGGGTGAGGACCTCAGTCCCGTTGTATCCATTTGGGAGTTCATGGGCCTTTGATTCCAAACCACCCTCCCCATCCAAGGTGTTAACCCCCTCATGTGTCATATACCACCCCTGTCTGCTGTCTTGTGTATATTGTTTTTCTGTAAATGCTACCTATCCTGCCAAATCTACCTCCCTAAACATACCTACAGGCCTTCTCCAACATCCCACTCTCACCTAAAAAAAAGGCATCTGTCCCACAAAAAAAGCATTGCCCTATACATAGCTATAAAATGTTCCCCCATGTACAGTGAAATTAATCAATCTATCAACAAATTATTCTACAAATGTCTGTCACCAACACCCCTCCCTATGGGGTGAGAGGCTGTAAATTCCAAGTTCTACACATTATTCGCAGCTGTTGCTGTAAACGAAATGTAGAGCTATGGTCCTTTCCTATACCCATCCTGTACATTTCACCAGTTTCCTATCACCCTTTTTTCTTTTCTTTAATTAAAATTAGAGCAGGTGTAAGCGAGAGTAAGCAGTGCTAAGTGAAGCTAAGATGGCTTAACCATCTGTTAGCATTGCTTAGCTCTGCGCAAAATGATGCAAACCTGCTTACAACTGCTTATAAGTGCCTTAATCACTCTGTCTCCATCAGCCCTTGTTCTGCTCAACAACAAAATAATCAGCACTGCCAAGTCGCAAACCTGGGAAGCTGTGCACTACAATCACAGCAACATACCACTGGACCATCAAAGCTCTGGAAATTTCCAAT
This sequence comes from Protopterus annectens, assembly GCF_019279795.1. NCBI lineage: Eukaryota > Metazoa > Chordata > Ceratodontiformes > Protopteridae > Protopterus > Protopterus annectens. Next base: position 1,311,230,746 of record NC_056739.1, read on the forward strand.
GCTTTTACAAACATATCATGGTTTCTGATCATTTAACATTAATGAAAATTTCAAGTCTAGAAGCCAGGACCCTGTGCACTACAGTCACAACAACATACCTCTCCACTATCTGAGCTCTAATAACTTTTAATGTTTTTACAAACATATCATGCACTACAGTCATTTAACATAAAGGAAAAATATATATCCGTAGTACACATATACATATATATGTATATATATAAATACAAATATATATATATATATATATATATATATATATATATATATATATATATGTGTGTGTGTGTGTGTGTGTGTGTATATATATATATATATATATATGGGTCTACGTTGTTTTGTCGACATGAACCGTACTTTGTCAAACTCACTTCTGCGAAAGTGTATTCCAACGAAAATGCACTTTCGCAGAATAAAAAAATAAAAAAATAAAAACTAAATAAAAAAACATACTACACAGTATTATGTAGGGGGGCAAGCCTCCCTGCACCCCCCACCCCCTACTTTAATATTCTCACTCTGAGATCGTACTACAGTGGGGAAAAGGTAATATTCCCTTATCCCCACTGTACTATGATCTCAACAAGAGTTTCCTTAGTTGTACATCAGCAGTATACGTTGATGTACAACTGTTACATGCAAATTACATGTTTTTTTTTGTTTTCTTTAGCAAAAGTACATTTTCAATAAAATGCAATTTTGCTAAAGTAATTTCAACAAAATACAGGTCGTTGAACTGTACTGTTGACAAAACAAATAGGACTCATATATATATATATATATATATATATATATATATATATATATATATATGTGTGTGTGTGTGTATGTATATAAACAACCTCTTACTGCAAGACATCTGCAAAAAGCCTGACAAAGTGGGGGGTAAAGGGCAAACAATAGTGACATCTTTGGAATATGGCTGTTATATGCACAAAAGTCTGCTAGAGTAGCATGGTTTGATTTAACATATAATTCCTGATAGATTCCAGGTCTGAAATACAAATTAATGTTATTATTTACTGATATCAATGCTCACATCATCCCAGTGATTTGTCAGAAACCCACAACTGTTATGGGGAACAGAGCAAACATATGAGCAATGCATCTGAACAGTGTCTAGACATCTGGACAATGAAGAGATATGACTGCAGTCATGTAACAGAAGAGAAAAAAAACACTGAGAGCTGCCAACCATTTCACCCAGCACCTTCTGAACCACAGTAAGACCAACGCAACACTACCCCAAATCAGCTCTGGGGAATTACCTATGTATTTCCAAATATATCATGCACTACAGGGATGGATTGGTAGGGAAAAGCAGATATTGGTGTGAAAATGTCCACCCACAACTATTTGCACCGCAGTCACAGTCACATACCAGTACTCCAAATGAACTGTAGAGTAGAATGACTGTTTGAACAAACATATCCTGATTGCCAGTCACACAGTACACCAACATATACTGGCCCAACTCACAGTCTACTGGGAATCCTGAGGAGTTACAGGGCATTTCCCAATGTGCCCCTACAAACATATATACACCTGACAGACCACCAGCAACTGTAGCAGCATGCACAGTCAGATAGAAAAGGATCTATGACACTCACATCTGCTACTCTCCCTACTCAGCCCAACAAACATTTACACACAACACTACTACACAATCTTGGCAGTCTGTTAACAATGGACGGACATACATAACTCTCAACTGTACAGATTTCCACAGAATGTCCAGAGTGTGGGACCATATTTATGTCCACTGCTGCATACCACTTCCAGGAGTCTGCTAAGTAACTGGGATGATACCAGGAGTGCAGTCAGTAAATAATGATATACCATACCTCTGAACCTCTTATTGCAAGACATATAGACAAAGCATAACATACTTGTGGGACAGGGGACCGGAAAGAGGGACATATCTCACGTAATGGTGTTACAAACTGAAACAGTTGCTGGTGTTACAGGGTTTGTTGTAACATAACATCCCTAAAGGTTATGATGTCTGAAACGCTAATGGATATCAACATTTACTGACTACAATCCTCACATTACCCTACTGATTTCACAAAAACAGAAGTTGTCTGAGGAACAGACCAAACATAACAGGCAAACCTCTGGGCAGTCTGTGGACATCTGGACAGTTGAGAGGTATGTCAGAGACATATCACTGTCAGACATCAAGTCACGCAGAAAATTCATGTCCAGACAAATCCTGTTAATTTAGCAATCCTCTTTGTGTATAACAGCAATACTTACTTACAATCTGTACCCAGTTCTGGAGCTTTGTTGCCCATGCTGTTGGGCTGTCTCTACATGTCTTGTCCTGAGAGGTATTTCCACCTACTGTCTGTGAATGTCCTCCACACAGGAAAGGAAAAGGGCCAAGGCCCACATGAAGAACCTAATTGTAACTGTAACTGTGTTGCTCTGGAATTGGCTAATGGAAAGACAACACAACTGCTCTAGACGCAAGTAACAAGTGGGAGACACCAATTGATGCACAGGCCATCACCTGCTCATGAGCATTACTTGCAAAAGGCAAGCTGCTGCCTATGCAACACAGGTCTGAACCCATCTACACAAAGACAGACTGTGACTACACAAACCCAACCATTTGCATTGTTTTGACGAAACTCTTCTGCACTATAACAGGCATGTCAATCACATAAGCTTGTTATGGAATGCAGAAGGGGGATGCAATAATGTCAAGTAGAACATTAAACACTAGATCACAACAAGAACTGCTGGACTAACATGCTGCTGGTCGGCAGCTATGGCCAGTCCTGCTTTCCCTGTCTGCATTGACATGGATCACATCTCCGGCCCCTGAGTTAGCCCAGCAAAGGTCAGCTCATGTATGACTATTACTGGAGTGTTTGTTGTCCAATACTCAGTGTTACACAGCTAGGCCAGCTACCTAGGATGTTGTAATTATTCATATGTCACCTGTGAATGCTACAATGATACATATGCTTGTCTTACAAATGTAAGAGACTTATATCGGGTATGTGCATAGTACATAACAGGTGCAAAGGTGTGTGTTGAACTGTATGTAATATACTGAGTCCGCACCTGACAACTGTCTAGAGTTTTGCAGACTGACCACATATCTGCCTCATATTTGTAGTCAGTGCCTCAAACAGTTGTGTATTATCTGGCACATCACTGGCAACCCATTAAAGACTGAAGTCATAACATAGTAGCATACACTTTATTGTCAGATGTCATATCCTGTAGAGTAGACCTGTGAATGCGACACTGTCTTTACTGGCAACTGTGTGTTTCAGCTAGATTCATAAAGTGAAACTATTTTCCAGCCTTTGCCCACCAATGATGTGTGCCTTCATGCTAGGTGTCTTAGCATAAAACCCATGTCAGTGCAAGCGTACCTTGTCCTGTAGGATGCCAACATTTGTGCAGTCACTGACACCTGCTTTGTAGCTGTAGAGAGCACATTAACCTTGCCAGTTTACTCATCCCATCATACATTTAGACCTCAAATGGAGGGCTGCAAAGCCACAGGAGGTGGAGTGTTGAACATTATCATACACATACACACCTCCAGGTTGGCCAAACAGAATGACACATGGGAGACATCCCGAGTGCAGTTAACAGTTGACAAAACACCTACTCAAATCATAGCTAGCTGCAGGGCTCCAACCATGACTATGGACACCCACCACACCTATTGGGACCTGCGGGAATCTGTCAGGATTCAATCATCTACCCTGCTCCTGGTTAACTTCAACTACCCAACCATAGTGTGCATGATCTATGCCACCTGAAAATGAATGCACAGAGATTCCACGGCTTTGTAAAAGGTAATGCAGTTGATCATCCAGTCAACACTACTATGACAGGTGGTAATATCCTGTACCTGGTCATAACCAATATGAGTAGTCACTGGAGCACTCCTACAGTGTCATCCTCCTTGGTAAGATTTGACCACATAGCCATCACTATTCAGGTCACCATCTCTCCTGCCCCCCCTTTACAGGGTCAAACAAAATTAACTTTACACAAATGACTATAAATCTCCTCAGAGCAGGTAGAAGTAGCTTTACAGCCAACGTCCCATCAGTTGGAACTAGCAGTATTGTCCAGGCCCACACCACAATACTATGTGGGCACCTACATAGCTGTATGGACTCAGCAATACCTGACAGGACAACAGCATCTCCCCTCAAGGTAGGGTAACCATCCGTGGTGGACAGCAGCAATACACAAATACCATAATAAGTGGAAATAATTGCTGGAAAGGGCCAAAAAGGAACAGGTGCCTTATTGGAAGCAATGTCACCTTGGTCTGTACAAGCAAATAAAGTCAGAGGTGAATTACCCTAAGGCTATCTTTGAGTGCAAATTGGACACATCCACCAACGCCAATCACTAGGCCTTCCACACATGTGTCTGCAATCCCAGAGGCAACACACAAATCTGCTATGTAGTGGTGGTCAATAACACCACATACACATATAGCATAGATATAGGCAACCGGATGCAGACAGGTGAATTGTAAACATCGCCCCCATTGGCACACATGTGCATGCGCAACACCTGACCCCCTCCCCTCATCATCAGGAAGTAGGCCTGTAATGCCCTCTCAAAGGCAACACACAGAAGTCTCCATAAGCCTGATACTATCCCTGGATGCATCCTTCATGAACACAGGCATGGACTCTCAGATCCATTCCGCACTGTAGTCAATCAAAGCCTGAGCACCGCTGTCATCCCATCTGCACAGAGGACAGCCACTGTTATCCCTATACACAAAGGCGGAGCATTCCACTGACCCAGCCAATCATATGCAGATCAGTCTAACTAGACTACTCTGCAAGGGCATGGAAGGCAATATGAAGGACATTATGAACAGGGACATCTGCAGCATCAAAATGCCTCAGCCCATACTGCATGGTATTGTCAAAGAGAGATCAGGCCTGTTAAGCCTGGTCAACCTCTTTGAAGTGGTCAACAAACACAAAGACAAGGGGAAGATGGTGAACAATGCCTATCTTCACCTATCCCAATTCTCTCACAATAATCCCCAGGCAACCAGGATACATACATCTAAATAGCTAGGCATCAACCTGTATGCTACCAGATGGGTAGGTTACTGGCCAAATGATAGTACCCACTCAGTCAAAGTAGTGGAACCCACCTTTCTAGTACTAGAATCTTCAAAAGCGGTGTACCCCAAGGATTGATCTGGGTCCTCTACTGTTTGAGATATACATATCTGAGGTACAGGACAAAAGCAGTGGTCTGTGGCTGACCAGGTATACAGATGCTTGCAAGCTGACCACTGTCTTACATTCCCATACTGATGTGAGCATCCCTGAAGAGGCCCTCACCCAATTAATGACTGGTGCAAGAAGCATTTCCACAAACTGAATGCCAGGAGAGGCATCATTCTCCCTCCTGTGACAGATGTCATCCACACTAATTATGACAGTAATAATGTACTGAGCATGCAATCATTGTGAGTCAACTTGTACACCAAGGTTGGTAGCATCCTGACAGTTTCCCACCATGTGGGCACCATTGTACGGAAGGCTGTCTACATGGCCCACCTCACAAATACGAGTATGTTATCCAGGAACCAACATCATTATACTCCACCCTTATCAGACACATTACCAATTACAATGGCTCCTTTGGCATGTACCTTGCCAAGCAAATGCATCAGTTGCAGACACCGCAGAGGTTCCTGACCAGGCAAATCCAGGATTTGTAACACCTATCCAATACACGTAGGATGAAAGCCCTGTCCTTGTACTCAGTCTTATACAGACTGATCATAGGTGACCTGCGTCTGGAAACCCAAAAAGTGGAGCAAAGTCCAGAAAAAGTCACCAAAAAAACAAAAATCTGGACAGAATATGAAAGGCACCACTCAGGAAACTCCTGTATGTATAAAGCAGACTCCTTTATTGAATTAATGCCACACAGGAAAAAAATCAGCATTTTCGTCCAAGTATCCCTCAGACTTCCTTAGATATAGTGAATGAGAGAATACTATTACATCACTATACATACCCTCATTAAATAATTAATCAATTAATCAATTAAAACAATCTTGAATATTTAAAGAAACAGTGTGCATTACATGATAAATATGCAATAAAAAGACTTAAATGAGCGTGTTTAAAATAGACACAAAACAAAATGAATACACCCACAATAAAAAATTCATGTTAATAAGAAAGTATACAAAATTAACTAATATAAATATTTTTCTAAACATAATAATGTGTGCTACTTTCTCTTTATTTGTGATTGAAACAGTTCCCAAGGACTTGAGGGGTGGACCTTGGGAATCCAAGCTACAGTATAGAGAAACCTTTTGGCAGATAGTACTTGAGACCAACAAACCTCCAGGTTTAAACAATAGTATTTCCATTGGACTAAAGCTTAGGTCTGCAAAACTTTGATCAAACAGTATTTGTCATGTCAAATGTTTTTATACATTTGATCTTTCATACAGTTCATTATTTTAAACGTGTTTTTTTGAAAAATATTTATATTAGTTAATTTTGTATACTTTCTTACTAACATGAATTTTTTATTGTGGATGTATTAATTTTGTTTCACGTCTGTTTATTTTAAACACTCACTTTTAAGTATTTTTATTGCATTTTATCATGTAATACACACTGTTTCTTTAAATATTCAAGATGGTTTTAATTGATTAATTGATTATTTAATGAGAGTATATATAGTGATGTAATAGTATTCTCTCATTCACTATATCTGAGGAAGTCTGAGGGATACTTGGACAAAAACGCTGATTTTTTTTCCTGTGTGGCAATAATTCAATAAAGGAGTCTACTTTATACATACAGGAGTTTCCTGAGTGGTGCCTTTTGTGTTCTGACCTGTGTCTGGCATACAAGGCCATTTCCAAACCAGCATTGATGGAATTTCTGAATATCTGTAAGACAAACCCCACTCATGCATCATGCACGGAAGGCCCTCACCTGCTCTTTGACCTGTATAGAACTTGTTGGTGGGATAGTGTAGTGTCCCACCTAATACACTGTCTGTAAAATACACTTCCTCCCCATGTCTAGCAGAGTACGTGTATAGACCTCTTGAAAAAAAAGCTGGACAACTGCATGGGAAATGGATGGGACACCCCTGGGATCCCGTGGATGTACTAGCTGGACAGGGGAAACAGGTGCTTGCTTGGAAGGGACATGTGTGAAAGTTTGAGCCAGGCTTATGAGGGCAACATTGCAATAGCTTGGTATCATCTTATGAGGCTATGCACCCTGTACTTTACATGTTTCCTGTATGTATTGCAGACTGGCCTGCAATGTTGTCTGAAATTAATCCCTGTGAGTCTGAACTATGTAGGTCCCTTCATCAGTTGTCATTACATATCCTTACACCTTGTCATTGTGTGTGGCCAGTACAGCAGTAAGTCAGCTCTTACATTATGTACATATGCACTTGGTGACACTGTATATCTCACTCCGATAGCCTTGGTCTTGGCCACAATTATCATTCTGCTACTAGGCCCATCACACAGCAGGATTTGTCACCCTTTGTTGTGGGCCTTACAGTAGCAGTGAAAGTGATGGATTGTGGCAGGCAGATGTACCATAAGGTCTGCCCTGAAGGGCCCATAGATGTCACAGCTGTGTATAAGCAAACATAATACTGCAGGATATTAATTCACATGTGTTGTGGTTGGTGTCCCTCCCCCTCAAAATCTGATGTCATTGTCTTAGTGGACTCCTATGATGATGGTGGTCATAGTGAGGCACAGGTGGTGTTATCAGTGCCTGAATCTGTGCTATTATTTGGTATCCACCTTTCACCCACCATGCCCTACATACAGTCAGTATGCCCACACATACCCAGTCTGCAGCAGCCATGGATAATGCACAGGTTAAGGGCTGTATCATGGAACAGGCTAGTGTGTTCACTATGGCAAGTGTGAGTGTAGACACTAGCCATCGGCAGAGAACAGGCGAGTTCACACACAGGCAGATGGACAGGAGTGCTCGACAGAGGACTGCTGCCCATCAAGGGCCTGTCACAAATGCCACAGCAGGTGTCACCAGATGCATGTTATGGTCCATCATGGAGGCACAGGTGCGTACTGACTGCAACACCAGACAGATGCTCATGGTTATGAATGCAGCACTCCCTGCCATGCGTGATGAACTCCACGGCATTTGTGATGCCACATGTCATCTTGCCGATATCATGGATAGACAGTGGCATGAGACATTGTCACTGCTCAACCATTCAATGTCTGTGCTAGACCATGTGGTGAGAGTAGGGCATCGGCCAGGTGGATGTAGGTCTGCAACATGATCAGCTGTGATCCCACGTGGCCATGCACATTCACTGTCCTGTAGTGGCAGTTCCAACAGCACTATCAAAGGAAGAGTGCTGTCCACAGAACATCGGAGCAGGCCATAGGCACATTGTCCTGGCCAATACCATCAGGGATGTGGATCCACCAGACAGCAGTCACCATGAGGGAGTATTACTGCATTTGTTCTTGGGCCTGGCAGTGCCAGTAATACTCCTGGAAGAACCACTTACCACATCCCTGCCGGGAGATGGTGAACCATGCATCCTGCCATGTATGGTCGACTGCAGTCCAACATAGCCCTGTGTCGGGTATTCACATCACTTGATGATGTGCAGACAAACACTCACACATCCCTATCATGGACCAGTTACCACCAGACATGCACAACTCCTCTGCATGACACAGTTGAACATCACCTCTCCACACACACACACACACACACACACACACACACACACACACACACACACACACACACACACACACACACACACACACACACACATACACACACACACACACACACACACACACACACACACACACACACACACACACACTATGCATGTGATGATACTTGTGCCACAACCCTGTTATCCATACCATCAATGCACAGACATGCTCATATGGATCTGATGCACAGGGCGATTATAGTATAGTGTAGCAATGTCATGCTGTGTAAGGTGTGGTCTGCTGGCAGTAGTTATGGGTACTTATTGAAGTGTATGCACCATGTTAGCCATGATGCACTATTGCTGTTAGTGCTGATGACTGACTGTAGTGGCATGTACTGTATTCTGGTTGTGTTCCAGGTGTCTGTCTGCATACTGTGGGCCTGCAGACAGTAGCAATGGTAAGTAAGGCAGAGTGGAAACACAATGACCTTTTCATAGCCAAGGTACACCTGTATATATACATGTTTAACAGGTGTGTTTACATGCAACAGGTGTGTGAGGGGCAATTGTGGAAGACAGTGTGACCTTGCATACATAACCATGACAGCCAGCTAGCCTTCATACACGTCACCTGGGTATCATGTAGGACCACAGGCTCACACATACACAGAGGAGGTTACTTAAGTACTGGCACTAGTCCCTCACAAGCTTAGCCATTACTTTAACTGCAACAGATTCAGCTATCAGCACCTGTTGCCCCTGCCATTTCTGTCACATCCACTCCACCATCAGGCAGTTGATGAGGCTATGCCTGGTACTGTGTATGTCAGGACTGGGGTATGTATTCTTGACACAGGACAGCCTGTGTTAGTCTAACCTGACAATCACCAGCATGTGCATCTGCTATCTCATATGCATGTTTGGCCTCTCGTGCTGGTAGTGCACACACAGTTATAGTCCTGTACATGGAGCAGCTGATGAAAGGTTGAGCAGAGTCCCTACCTGCACAGTCTTATGAACAATAACACAGATAGTTCAGGGGTACTGTAGTGTGGTAGTGTGTGCCGCTACTGTTGCAGTGATTGACAATTGCAGGGGCTATTAGGATTGTGAATAGTGGGTTCAGAGGCCCTTAACATGTTAGAGCCATCTGACACACACACACACACACACACACACACACACACACACACACACACACACACACACACACACACACACCGCTGCATGGGGACAAGCATGCGACACACATGCACATGGAGGTGACACTTATCAGACTAGATGACCTACCCATCTATTGATGTACAATATACAGTGATATGACTATTGCACCACAGAGGCTTGGTGTTAGAAACTGTGTAACTGTGCTTGTATCATGGATCACATCTGTATGGGCTGACACTAGGTTGGCAATGAGGGAGTTCACAGGGTGGAAGAGACACACAAAATGGTATAACAATCACATACACACTGAAGACAGCCACAGGGGCTGTACATACAGACACATACACACAGTTGCCAATAGACATATTAGTAACCCTACATATCCACTTGCATGTACTATAGTGCTGCATACACATGACATTCTCCAAATAGATTATATGCCTGGGACATAACACACAACCTCTTACAACAGCTAATCTTGCAAATGCCATCATGGATGGTGGGATAACCCACCAGACATAGCAATTGGTCATGTCTACTGCTCCTACAAACTGCACCAGTGATAGCGTGACAGACTTTGTATCAGCATGATGTGTCAGTCAGGTATGATGTCTGATGCTGGCATGTGTGTCAGCATGGTAACTGTGACATATTTGGCAATGATATCACAGGAATGCTCATTGTCCGGGGACAGAGACCACATATAGGTTGCAAACATGTGGCTATCCCATGCACATCTGTACAGATGACTGGTACGGGCTGTATAGTGTTACATGGTGCATGTGAGACAGATGTCATTAACAGGGTCTTAAAAGTAATGTCATGGGTAGGGGGTCAACAGGCCTTAAAATGGTGTAACCTACACACACAGCAGTCACAGGGGATATGCTTCACACACACTGCATAGTAGCTATTGGGATTAGAACCCCTACCTATTTAAGGTATTTCTACTATAATATTATGGTGTTATTGCACACACCACAGAGCTTAGAGGACTGACAAATGTATACAGGTACATCTAAGGTGAATGACATCAGCAGGCCTTGTAAAGTAGGGCAATGGGATGTATACTGGATGGGTACATGACTCAAAATGGAATAACCCCGCCAGAAGATATAATTCTCATCCAAACACACACACACACACACACACACACACACACACACACACACACACACACACACACACACACACACACACACACCGCTGCATAGGGACATGCATGTGACACACATGCACATGGAGGTGACACTTATCAGAGTAGATGACCTACCCATCTATTGATGTGCAATACACAGTGATACAACTATTGCACCACAGTGGCTTGGTGTTAGAAACTGTGTAACTGTACTTGTACCATGGATGACATCTGTATGGGCTGACACTAGGTTGGCAATAGGGGAGTTCACAGGGTGGAAGAGGCACACAAAGTGGTATAACAATCACATACACAAACTGAAGACAGCCACAGGGGCTGTGCATACAGACACACATACACAGTTGCCAATAGACATATTAGTAATCCTATATATCCACTTGCATGTACTATAGTGCTGCATACACATGACATTCTCCAAATAGATTATATGCCTGGGACATAACACACAGCCTCTTACAACAGCTAATCTTGCAAATGCCTTCATGGATGGTGGGATAGCCTACCAGACATAGAAATTGGTCTTGTCTACTGCTCCTACAAACTGCATCAATGATAGCGTGACAGACTTTGTATCAGCATGATGTGTCAGTCAGGTATGATGTCTGATGCTGGCATGTGTGTCAGTATGGTAACTGTGACATATTTGGCAATGATATCACAGGAATGCTCATTGTCAGGGGACACAGACCACATATAGGTTGTAAACATGTGTCTATCCCATGTACATCTGTACAGATGACTGGTATGGGCTGTATAATGTTACATGGTGCATGTGAGGCAGATGCCATTGACAGGGTCTTAAAAGTAATGTCATGGGTAGGGGGTCAACAGGCCTTAAAATGGTGTAACCTACACACACAACAGCCACAGGGGATATGCTTCACACAGACTACATAGTAGCTATTGAGATTAGAACCCCTACCTATTTAAGGTATTTCTACTATAGTATTATGCTGTTATTGCACACACCACAGAGCTTAGAGGACTGACAAATGTATACAGGTACATCTAAGGTGAATGACATCAGTGGGCCTTGTAAAGTAGGGCAATGGGACGTATACTGGGTGGGTACATGCCTCAAAATGGAATATCCCCTCCAGAAGATATGATTCTCACCCAAAAACACACACACATACATGGATGGTGCGAGTCTCACACACACAGTATCACAGTTGCCAGTATTGAGTTTAGAACCCCTACTTACCTAGTTATGTGTATTATAGTTTTACACAGTTATCACATGTGCCATGGAACTTAAAGGGCTGAGTGCTGTGCAAAGGTACTTCTAAGGGCAGTGACATTAGCAGGACTGCTAAAGTAAGGCACTGGGAAGTTTTGTGGGTGGGAAAGTCCTCAAAATAATTCAGCCTACAAACAAACACACTTACAAACTCTTGTACATACATTTATACACACACATTTGCCAGACCTGAGAATAGAATCCCTGCCTATCCAGTTAGTTATACTATAATGTTACGCAGTTATCACACATGCTACAGAGTGTACAGGGCTGACAACTGGCCAAAGGTGCTTCTAAGGTGAATGACATCAACAGGACTGCTAAAGTTGGGCACTGTGTGGAAAAGTCCTCAAAATACTTCATCATACAAACTTACACACACACACACACACACACACACACACACACACACACACACACACACACACACACATACACACACACAAACACACACACACACACACACACACACACACACACACACACACACACACACACACACACACACACTCACATTTGTCAGACCTGAGAATAGAACCCCAGCCTATCTAGTTATGTATAGTATAGTGCTATTCAGTTATCACCCGCATTACAGTGTTTATAGGGCTGAAAAGTGCCCAAAGGTGCTTCTAAGGTGAATGACATCAGAAGAACTGCTAAAGTCCTCACAATACTTCAGATTGCAAATATACACACTTAGACACACACACACACACACACACACACACACACACACACACACACACACACACACACACACACACACACACACACACACACACACACACACACACATTTGCCAGAACTGGGAAAAGAACCCCTGCTTGTCTACTTATTTGTACTACACTGTTACATAGTTATTGCATGTGCCACATAGCTTACAGAGGTGAGATTGTGCAAAGGTATTTCTAAGGAGAATTACATCAGAAGGACTGCTAAAGTAGGGCACTGGGAAGTCTATTGGGTGGGAAAGTCCTCAAAATACATCATCCTATAAACACACACACACAAACACACACACACACACACACACACACACACACACACACACACACACACACACACACACACACACACACACACATTTACCAGAGCTGGGAATAGATCCCCTGCCTATCTAGTTATTTGTACTATACTGTTAAATAGCTATTGCACATGCCACAGAGCTCCTATGGCTGGGGCTGTGCAAAGGTACTTCTAAGGGGAATTACATCAGCAGGACTGCTAAAGTGAAGCACTGGAAAGTGTGGTTGGGAATGGCCTAAAACTGTTTCACCTGCAAACAAACACACACACATATTTACATTTGCCAGGACAGAGATTTGAACCTCTACCTATCTAATTATTTGTACTATAGTGTTGCGCAGTTATCGCACATGCTACAGAGATTATATGACTGATAAGTGTCAAATGGTACTTCTAATATGAATGACAACAGTAGATCTTGTGAAGTAGGGCAATGGGAAGTGTACTGAGTGGGAAAAGCCTCCTAATACTTAAACCTACACACACACACACACACACACACACACACACACACACACACACACACACACACACATACACACACACACTTGCCAGAACTGGGAAAATAACCCCTGCTTTTCTGCTTATTTGTACTATACTGTTACATAGTTATTTCATGTGCCACATAGCTTACAGAGGTGAGATTGTGCAAAGGTATTTCTAAGGAGAATTACATCAGCAGGACTGCTAATGTAAGACACTGGAAAGTCTATTGGGTGGGAAAGTCTTCAAACTATATCATCCTATAAACATACACACGCACGCACATACACACACACACACACACACACACACACACACACACACACACACACACACACACACACACACACACACACACACACAGCATTTACCAGAGCTGGGAATAGAACCCCTGCCTATCTAGTTATTTGTACTATACTGTTAAATAGCTATTGCACATGCCACAGAGCTTCTATGGCTGGGGCTGTGCAAAGGTACTTCTAAGGGGAATTACATCAGCAGGACTGCTAAAGTGAGGCACTGGGAAGTGTTGTGGGTGGGAATGGCTTAAAACTGTTTCACCTGCAAACAAACACACACACACATTTACATTTGCCAGGACAGAGATTTGAACCTCTACCTATCTAATTATTTGTACTATAGTGTTACACAGTTATCGCACATGCTACAGAGCTTATATGACTGATAAGTGTCAAATGGTACTTCTAATATGAATGACAACAGTAGATCTTGTGAAGTAGGGCAATGGGAAGTGTACTGAGTGGGAAAAGCCTCCTAATACTTAAACCTACACACACACACACACACACACACACACACACACACACACACACACACACACACACACACACACACACATGCAGGTGATGTGACATTATAACACCACCTCAGTACTATTACACAATGGAGCTCGCCTTCATGCTGGCATGTTTGACTGGTTGCAACCAGTATGCAGCTGTCTGCAGCAGGACATCAGTCTATGCCATTCAGGTTATACATGGGTGTGACTCACTCTGTGTGTGTCCCCCTGTGTCTCTCTCTCTCTATTACTGTCTGTCTCTCTTCCCCAAATCTATGTGTGTGTATGATTGACATACTATATGTTGCCCATATATATGTCTGTGTATCACGTGCAACAGATGCAGATATATCACATGTGGGCCACCTACAGATAGCTGAGGGTAATCCTGTCTGATGATTGTGTGTAGGGACAGTTGGTGTACATTGCTGTCTGTATGCAAAGACATATATGCATAATGCAGTCATATAGTCTGATGTGAGTTCCAACATAACCTGTGATTCTCTACGTGTAGGATCATGCCCAGTGTGATCTTCTATTGTGAGAGTGGGACTCCATTCCAGAAATAGGTGTACTCCAGACCGGGGTTTTGTGTGCTACAACCATAGTTCTCAAAAGTAAACAGGACTTTCCTAGGGCTGCTGGGTTTGTTTTAGCAGACATTTTCTGACATATCTGAAGTCTGACAATGCAATGTATTGTGTCATTACCTAGTGACAGACATCCTCAGATCAGCACAGTGCTTTACCAGAGGGATGCAAGATGTATGATGCACAGACCAATATTATCAGCCTGACTATATACATTCCTGCCCAAAACGGCCAGTTGAGAGGTGTGGCTACAGCCAGTTGACTGATGAAGCTGTGCAAACAGTCCAGCAACTTGGTGAAATACTGGTTGGGAATCTCCTGCTTGTGTGGCATTCTACTTACCTGAAAAGTCATATCCTGGTGTGGCCTTACCTCTCAACTGCATATATTTTGGCAAAATGTTCATGTGTTTGTTTAGAAGTTTCATCCAGTCTACATAAACTTGTGTTTTTATAGCAAGTTAGTTGCATATAATTGATGACTGATGTTACAAAATAATGACAGACAGTGTTTCAGACTTCATAAACCTCAGACAATTCCTGCTAAAGCAAAACCCCTTATCCTACCAACTTTCTCAATATGTAAGGGCAGTATTTACAACACATGCCTACCATTGTTCCTTTGTCCCACTTTTATTTATGACCTGGTCCAGATGTCATGCTGTCAGAGGTTGGGAGGTATGGGTGTGGGTACAGAGTGCATTCTACTGTGCAGAAATGTCCATTATATGTGTAGTATGTTCCACATAGCACTGTGATATCCAGGTATGTCAGTGGCAGAGCAGTACAGAGTAATGTGGTGAACTACTGACAGAAAGTTGTGTATAGGTTGATAGGTTGCTATGACGTCAGTGGGGTATTGGCCCTGAAGCCCTTATAACCCATGCAGACAAGAGTGTAGCCTATGTTACAACATGTCACCACACAGAGCCCCTGTCCAGCAGGGACACAGGTGGGGTCCCAGGACTGTATTTTGTGCTTCCCATGCAGTTATTACAGGGAGCACATCACTAGGGGTATTGAGACACTTGGCCTGCTATTGACAGGGAGTATATTCCACAGATGGGGTAGTCTGTGGTTCACATATCTGTCACACCAACAAGCCGTACTGATATCACAGCCCAGGTTGATGCTGTGCCTACAGGTTGATGGAGTGGGCCTTGAGTTCCAAATGTGCAACAGTCCCATCAAGGCAGGGTCTGGATTGCTTTGTATGCCAGACAGGGGTCAACTCAGCAGAGTCTGTATGGAGCAGGGTAGAGGGACAGTGCTGTTAGCCTATCTGTGTAGGGTAGGTGTTTGGGGTTTGGGGTAAGGCCTTAGTGTTTACAAGACCCTGGTGTGTAGAGTCTACATGGTCTCTGGTGTGTAGGTTTGGGATTCTCATGTGATGTTGCCTCTGAGGTGTCCATTGTTTGGGTTTTGTTTTGCTGCAGACCTCCATGTACATGGGTGTGTCTTGTGTATTTGCAGGTGATGTTTACTGACTCTTTACACTGTATGGCACCTATGTTATTACGCAATCTGTTCTGGTGTACACATTCTCCATGTTTTTTGGCCAGTGGTTTCCCTTCCCCTTATGTGTGTCTCTATGTCCTTCTGTAGTCCAGTCACAGGCTTTGGCCACAGTGGCTGCTGTTATGTATTTGTAATTCTGATGTGGGTGGGGTACATGGCATTACATTGCCAACAGGGTTGTGGACTTCACACCTCTGAGTGTACCTATTTAGCATGTTGTCCATCACTGTACCACTCCATTTGCTGTGGTACTAAGATGGTTTGTGTTAATATATGTTATTTATGAAATAAAACACAAAGCTTAGCTCCGGTGCAATAAAGGCTGTCTTCCAACTTGAAAAACGTTCGTTTCATCAATAAATAAGTCCGATAAGAAATTCACTATAAATGTAAAGCTTTTATTGTACAGCTTGTTGAAATAGTAAAATAAATTAAATGAAACACGGATTAAATGCTTTCATCTCCCTCCGGAGACTTCTTCAGAATCACAAGTAAACCATTTCCCATTCCTTTTATATCATCCCATTATGTATATCATTGGCTGGCCATTAAAGCTTCAATTAGTCAATTAACTTTTTAAAAAAATCTTTTTCTTATTGTGTATACACACTCTACTGCATATATATAAAAAACATCATATAAGTTTTTCTCTGTTATTCGCTAATACATAAATGAATATAGGCATAAAAACAAATATATTTAATATAAATGCATATACATGTTGTATATATCACACTACCATCCCTATCAAACATTACAATATGTACATTCATTCGGACAGAATCTTTCTCATTAAGTTGGCTACTCACATGTTGTATGTGAAAAAAACTTTTGTGTAAATGTATATATATATATGCATATATATATATATATATATATATATATATATATATATATATATATATATATATATATAGATGTGGAGTATATAATAAAACCATCATGTAAAACACCATATAATATATATATATATATATATATATATATATATATATATATATATATATATATATATATATAGTAAAAACTTGTATCAAAACAATAAATAAATATTAAATATAAGTGTAAACATGCTCCCTTACTAAAAATATCTTGAAAATTGTAATATAAAAAGTATACATTGTATAAAACTGTGGAAAAAATATATAAAATATATGTATAGAAAAAATATACGATATACCCATATTCGTATATATGTGTATGTTTTAATACCCAATACCACCAAAATGCTATATATAGTATACTTGTAACCTCAAGTCTACCTACTTTTGGCATTGTGTTTTTTTGGATCTTCTGAAAGTATTTTTAAAGCTGGAGTAATGGAAATGTGGTCATTCATACCTTTTCCACTACACACATCCAACCTTAGTTGCCATATCATTTCCCTAAATTCTAGCCTCGTTTCCCAGTCTCCACCTCTTTCGAAATGGTCAACCTCTTCAAGGACCCAAAACTTAAAATCAGCATCTTTGCATACCAAAATGTGTCTGTATAAAGCGTTATTTTCGTTTTTCCTATTAATATCCCTTATGTGTTTATAAATTCTCTTCCTAAGGTGGCATTCTGTTTTGCCTACATAATACCCCCAACAGGTTTTGCAATATGCCAAATGAATAACTCCCTTGGAATAACAACTACTATATATTTTAGCTCTTAATGTCATTTCCAAACTTGGAATTCTAATTTCTTTTGCGCCTGCTATAAAGGGGCATTGTGAACATCTTCTACATTTAAAAGTACCATTTCTCAACCATGTTCCCCCTACATTGATTTTGTATTTCATCTCTATTATATTTTTGATATTTTTATTTCTTCTAAAACTATATCTCAGGTTATTTTGAAATACACTAACTCTAGTGGACATAGTTTTAAACATTTCCCACATTTCATTAATACATTTCTTTAACCACCCAATACCATTGTAATAGGTTAGTGTTAAATATGGTAAGGTTACAGCCATAGTCTCTTTATTTGTTTATCATTATTTTCAATTCTTTTAATTTCCTTCCCTTTATTAGTTAATAATGGTGTATATATAGTTTCCCATCTCTTTACAACATATTATTTTATCAGTTCAGTCAATTCAGCAGGGTAACCCCTCTCGTGAAACATTCTTTGTACATTTTCAATGAGACGGAGATGACATCAGACACCAGAAGTGAACACAATGGAGAAGCGAGGAGAAGAGCGATCATACAGGATAATACTTTATCTGACGTCATTCTGGCTATCTGTATCATTTGCCCTTTAACTATAATCATTTTTAGATGTATGGGTGGTCACTCTCAAAATGCAAATATGCATTAGAGTGATGTTCTTTTCTGTATATATTAGACTTGTAAGTCTTCTTATTATAATCTTTATTTAACTTAATATCTAAATAAGGTATTTCATCTAAATCTATTTCATGCGTAAATTGCAAAAATGTAGTACTGTGGTTAATGAAGTATATAAATTCCTCTATTGTTTCCTTTCAACCATCCCACAAAATGAAAATATTATCCAAAAAGTGGTAGTAGCCTTTGATATATTGGTAAAATACAGATCTAAATATATATTATGTTTCCCAATACAGCATTATAATATTAGTGTGTATAGGGGTACATGCTTACCCCATAGCTACTCCATCTTTTTGGTGATAAAAATCTCCCTGAAAAAAGATATAATTATATTTTAATACAAATTCCATGTTTTCCAGTACTCGTTTGAATTCATCAGCTGTCAAAAAATTAATTTCCAACAACATTTTTTCGAACCGCATTAAACCCTCCTTGTGGGGTATAACGGAAAATAAATCTTTTACATCAATTGTAATAAACTTGATTTTTTCTCCAAATGGACTTGTCCCTATTTTATTCAAAAAATCCCAAGAGTCCACCAAAATATGTGGATACTCAGCATAAAATTCTTTCAATGTTGTTTCTACATATATAGCTAAAGGCTGCATTTTTGACTCTTGGGAAGAAACTATAGGTCTCATAGGTGGATTGCTGATTGAGTTGTGTATGGCTGGAATAACTGGTTTAGGTACTTTCAAAAATTATATAATTCAGTGTCAATTCATAACTGTAGTAAATTGTCCTCTAGTATAAAATCTATTTTTTTGTATGAAATATTAATTTCATTTCTAGAGACCACCGCATAGCGGTTTTCATTATCTAATGTTACAAGCATTCTGTTGGTGTAGTCCCATTGGTCCATTAGTACAACCCCATCCCCCTTATCGGGTTTCATTACCCTAATTTTGTCATTTCCACTCTGTTCATTAAGTAATTTGACTTCATCATTTGTTAAATTACTATGCTGCTCCTTATAGTCTTTATTATCTTTATTATATTCGTTTTGAATTCCTTTTGTAACATAGTTTTCAAAATTCATTATATCATGGTGAAGGGGGGGTTGTATGTACTTCGCTCTTTTAACATATTTCCTTTTCCATTTGTTGTCTCATCCTTAAATATATGTATAAAATTTAATTTTCTAGCAAAAATGTTTATATCAAGTAAAATATTTTCTATACTGTGTTTCTTTGTAGGAACAAATGTAAAGCCCTTAATAAATAATTTAAAATAATTCTCATTTATTTTGATATCTGTATAGTTAAAAATGTTGAAATTATTTGAAGTATGGATCAATATTCCCTGTTTATCATAGTCAATGACCTGTCCATCAATGTTGTCCACTAATCTTGTGTTATCCGATTCAACTTCCATCACCTGTATGTCCTCCTCACATATTGATCGTGCTGGTAGTTGCCTGTTACCTAGGCATAAGAGGGTTGTTGGGCCCGATTTCATAAACTCTCGGACCTCCTCGGTCCCTCCCCTTCTAAAGGGACTCTCTCATTAGAGTTGTTATCCCTATCATTGTTGTAGTCATTATTCTGATATGCATAGTGATTATTTTCACCTTGTCTCTTGTATCTACTAGTTTCCCCACCATTGAAGTTATCATAATTGTTTTGGTGGGGATAATGTTGTCTATCACTAACCCTCCGCTGCCCTTTAGTGTTTCTAAATTCACTATAATAAGCTATTCCACAACTGTATTTATTTAAGTCCCTTTTTAGTTTTGTAATTTTTCTGTTGTAACTTCATGTGGTAGTGTGATCAACATCCTGTAATGTTCTAAAATAAATATTTTTGTATTCGTTCACTGTAAACAACATATCTGCATTGATATCACTGTATAACCTATCTATCTTTTTTTTGTCTTGTTTCGTTTTGTCTTCATTATGTTTAATCATAACTTTTAAAATGGCCAGCCCACAATCATTAAAAATATCACAAACAGTTTTAAAAAATTCAGTGTCAACAACTGTATTGTTTGGGAGCTTATTAATCCTCAATCCTTTCGGCACAATTTTGTCCTTCAAACATTCATTAAAATACCACTTTTCTACTGCTAGGTTTTTATACCTAGTCAAAAGTATTTTAAATGTCTTACATTTGTCCCTGTAAGTCATACTCTCCGGCCAGTCTCTGTCAGCTTGCCTGTTGTTTTTAGAAAACAAATTATTAAGCCAAGCATTAAAATCCAAATTGTTATAAATACTTTGTATGCCAGCTCCATGATGTTCGCTGGCCTTTTTTGTAGTTACCCGACCATTAGTTTGATTGGCATTAGCAGAAGTATTATCATGTATGATCTCTCTTCTCCTCGCTTCTCCATTGTGTTCACTTCTGGTGTTTGACGTCATCTCCGTCTCAACGGTTGCCCTGGGACTGCTCTGCACACATGGTAAATAGTTCCCCGACTCAGGGAGTGGATTGTCGGACTGTGAATAATTTTGTATAATCCTGATAAGTTCGTTTAACAGGGCACTATTATTCAAAATTGTTTTCTTTTTTCTTTATCTTTTTAGAGACTCCTGTAACCGGAACACACGCCAATATCGACCAGTAACCCAAAAAAAGACAATTCCACTGAAATAAAACACAAAGCATAGCTCCGGTGCAATAAAGGCTGTCTTCCAACTTGAAAAACTTTCATTTCACCAATAAATAAGTCCAACAAGAAATTCACTATAAATGTAAAACTTTTATTGTACAGCTTGTTGAAATAGTAAAATAAATTAAATGAAACATGGATTAAGCGCTTTCATCTCCCTCCGGAGACTTCTTCAGAATCACAAGTAAATCATTTCCCATTCCTTTTATATCATCCCATTATGTATATCATTGGCTGGCCATTAAAGCTTCAATTAGTCAATTAACTTTTTTAAAAAAATCTTTTTCTTATTGTATATACACACTCTACTGCATATATATAAAAAACATCATATAAGTTTTTTCTCTGTTATTCGCTAATACATAAATGAATATAGGCATAAAAACAAATATATTTAATATAAATGCATATACATGTATATATCACACTACCATCCCTATCAAACATTACAATACGTACATTCATTCGGACAGAATCTTTCTCATTAAGTTGGCTACTCACATGTTGTATGTGAACAAAACTTCTGTGTAAATGTATATATATATATATATATATATATATATATATTTATATATATGTGTGTGTGTGTGTGTGTGTGTGTGTGTGGTGTATATAATAAAACCATCATGTAAAACACCATATAATATATATATATATATATATATATATATATATATATATATATATATATATATATAGTAAAGACTTGTATCAAAACAATAAATAAATATTAAATATAAGTGTAAACATGCTCCCTTACTAAAAATATCTTGAAAATTGTAATATAAAAAGTATATATTGTATAAAATTGTGGAAAAAATATATAAAATATATGTATAGAAAAAATATAAGATATACCCATATTCGTATATATGTGTATGTTTTAATACCCGATACCACCAAAATGCTATATGTAGTATACTTGTAACCTCAAGTCTTCTTAATTTTGGCATTGTGTTTTTTTGGATCTTCTGAAAGTATTTTTAAAGCTGGAGTAATGGAAATGTGGTCATTCATACCTTTTCCACTACACACATCCAGCCTTAGTTGCCATATCATTTCTCTAAATTCTAGCCTCGTTTCCCAGTCTCCACCTCTTTCGAAATGGTCAACCTCTTCAAGGACCCAAAACTTAAAATCAGCATCTTTGCATACCAAAATGTGTCTGTATAAAGCGTTATTTTCGTTTTTCCTATTAATATCCCTCATGTGTTAATAAATTCTCTTCCTAAGGTGGCGTTCTGTTTTGCCTGCATAATACCCCAAACAGGTTTTGCAATATGCCAAATAAATAACTCCCTTGGAATAACAACTATTATATCTTTTAGCTCTTAATGTCATTTCCAAACTTGGAATTCTAATTTCTTTTGCCCCTGCTATAAAGGGGCATTGTGAACATCTTCCACATTTAAAAGTACCATTTCTCAAACATGTTCCCCCTACATTGGTTTTGTATTTCATCTCTATTATATTTTTGATATTTTTATTTCTTCTAAAACTATATCTCAGGTTATTTTGAAACACACTAACCCTAGTGGGCATAGTTTTAAACATTTCCCACATTTCATTAATGCATTTCGTTAACCACCCAATACCATTGTAATAGGTTAGTGTTAAATATGGTAAGGTTACAGCCATAGTCTCTTTATTTGTTTATCATTATTTTCAATTCTTTTAATTTCCTTCCTTTTATTAGTTAATAATGGTGTATATACAGTTTCGCATCTCTTTACAACATATTCTTTTATCAGTTCAGTCAATTCAGCAGGGTAACCCCTCTCGTGAAACATTCTTTGTAAATTTTCAATTTCATACAAAAATTCATTTTTATCTGACATCATTCTGGCTATCTGTGTCATTTGCCCTTTAACTATATTCATTTTTATATGGTATGGGTGGTCACTTTCAAAATGCAAATATGCATTAGAGTGATGTTCTTTTCTGTATATATTAGACTTGTAAGTCTTCTTATTACAATCTTTACTTAACTTAATGTCTAAATAATGTATTTCATCTAAACCTATTTCACGCGTAAATTGCAAAAAATGTAGTACTGTGGTTAATGAAGTATATAAATTCCTCTATTGTTTCCTTTGAACCATCCCACAAAATGAAAATATCATCCAAAAAGTGGTAGTAGCCTTTGATATATTGGTAAAATACAGATCTAAATATATATTGTGTTTCCCAATACAGCATTATAATATTAGCATATATAGGGGCACATGCTGACCCCATAGCTACCCCGTCTTTTTGGTGATAAAAATCACCCTTAAGAAAGATATAATTATATTTTAATACCAATTCCATGTTTTCCAGTACTAGTTTGAATTCATCAGTTGTCAAAAAATTCATTTCCAACATTTTTTCGAACCACGTTAAACCCTCCTTGTGGAGTATAACGGAAATAAATCTTTTACATCAATTGTAATAAACTTGATTTCTTCTGCAAATGGACATGTCCCTATTTTATTCAAAAAATCCCAAGAGTCCACCAAAATATGTGGATACTTAGCATAAAATTCTTTCAATTTTGTATCTACATATATAGCTAAAAGCTGCGTATTTGATCCTTGGGAAGAAACTATAGGTCTCATAGGTGGATTGCTGATTGATTTGTGTATTTTTGGTATGCCAAAGATGGCTGGAATAACTGGTTTAGGTACTTTCAAAAAATTATATAATTCAGTGTCAATTAATCCCTGTAGTAAATTGTCCTGTAGTATAAAATCTATTTTTTTGTATGAAATATTAATTTCATTTCTAGAGACCACCGCATAGCGGTTTTCTTTATCTAATGTTTCAAGCATTCTGTTGGTGTAGTCCCATTGGTCCATTAGTACAACCCCATCCCACTTATCGGGTTTCATTACCCTAATTTTGTCATTTCCACTCTGTTCATTAAGTAATTTGACTTCATCATTTGTTAAATTACTGTGCTGCTCCTTATTGTCTTTATTATCTTTATTATATTCGTTTCAAATTCTTTTTGTAACATAGTTTTCAAAATTCATTATATCATAGTGAAGGGGGGTTGTATATACTCCGCTTTTTTAACATATTTCCTTTTCCATTTGTTGTCTCATCCTTAAATACATGTATAAAATTTAATTTTCTAGTAAAAATTTTTATATCAAGTAAAATATTTTCTATGCTGGTTTTCTTTGTAGGAACAAACGTAAACCCCTTAATAAATAATTAAAAATAATTCTCATTTATTTTGATATCTGTATAGTTAAAAATGTTGAAATTATTTGAAGTATGGATCAATATTCCCTGTTCATCATAGTCAATGACCTGTCCATCAATGTTGTCCACTAATCTTGTGTTATCCGATTCAACTTCCATCACCTGTATGTACTCCTCACATATTGCCTGTTACCTGGGCATAAGAGGGTTGTTGGGGCCAATTTCGTAACCTCTCGGACCTCCTCGGTCCCTCCCCTTCTAAAGAGACTCTCTCATTAGAGTTATTACCCCTATCATTGTTGTATTCATTATTCTGATATGCATAGTGATTATTTTCACCTTGTCTCTTGTATCTACTAGTTTCCCCACCATTGAAGTTATCATAATTGTTTTGGTGGGGATAATGTTGTCTATCACTAACCCTCTGCTGCCCTTTAGTGTTTCTAAATTCACTATAATAAGCTATTCCACAACAGTATTCGTTTAAGTCCCTTTCTAGTTTTGTAATTTTTCTGTTGTAACTTCGTGTGGTAGTGTGATCATCATCCTGTAATGTTCTAAAATAAATGTTTTTGTATTCGTCCACTGTAAACAACATATCTGCATGGATATCACTGTATAACCTATCTATCTCTTTTTTGTCTTGTTTCATTTTGTCTTCATTATGTTTAATCATAACTTTTAAAATGACCAGCCCACAATCATTAAAAATATCACAAACAGTTTTAAAAAAATTCAGTGTCAACAACTGTATTGTTTGGGAACTTATTAATCCTCAGTCCTTTCGGCACAATTTTGTCCTTCAAACATTCATTAAAATACCACTTTTCTACTGCTTGGTTTTTATACCTAGTCAAAAGTATTTTAAATGTCTTACATTTGTCCCTGTAAGTCTACTCTCCAGCCAGTCTCTGTCAGCTTGCCTGTTGTTTTTAGAAAATGAATTATTAAGCCAAGCATTAAAATCCAAATTGTTATAAATACTTTGTATGCCAGCTCCATGATGTTTGCTGGCCTTTTTTGTAGTTACCCAACCATTAGTTTGATTGGCATTAGCAGAAGTATTATCCTGTATGATCTCTCTTCTCCTCGCTTCTCCATTGTGTTCACTTCTGGTGTCTGACGTCATCTCCGTCTCAACGGTTGCCGTGGGACTGCTCTGCGCACATGGTAATTCGTTCCCCGACTCAGGGAGTGGATTGTCGGACTGTGAATAATTTTGTATAACCCTGATAAGTTCGTTTAACAGGGTACTATTATTCATACTTCTTTTCATTTTCTTTATCTTTTTGGAGACTCCTCGTAACCGGAACACACGCCAATATCGACCAGTAACCCAAAAAAAGACAATTCCACTAAAATAAAACACAAAGCGTAGCTCTGGTGCAATAAAGGCTGTCTTCCAACTTGAAAAACTTTTGTTTCACCAATAAATAAGTCTGATAAGAAATTCACTATAAATGTAAAACTTTTATTGTACAGCTTGTTGAAATAGTAAAATAAATTAAATGAAACATGGATTAAGGGCTTTCATCTCCCTACATACAGATACAAGTCTTTACTATATATATATTATATGGTGTTTTACATGATAGTTTTATTATATTTACCACACACATATATGTATATATATATATATATATATATATATATATATATATATATATATAGATATATATATACATTTACGCAGAAGTTTTTTTCACATACAACATGTGAGTAGCCAACTTAATGAGAAAGATTCTGTCCGAATGAATGTACGTATTGCAATGTTTGATAGGGATGGTAGTGTGATATATACAACATGTATATGCATTTATATTAAATATATTTGTTTTTATGCCTATATTCATTTATGTATTAGCGAATAACAGAGAAAAACTTATATGATGTTTTTTATATATATGCTTTCACATATATGCAGTAGAGCATGTATATACAATAAGAAAAAGATCTTTTTAAAAAAGTTAATTGACTAATTGAAGCTTTAATGGCCAGCCAATGATATACATAATGGGATGATATAAAAGGAATGGTAAATGGTTTACTTGTGATTCTGAAGAAGTCTCCGGAGGGAGATAAAAGCGCTTAATCCGTGTTTCATTTAATTTATTTTACTATTTCAAAAAGCTGTACAATAAAACTTTTACATTTATAGTGAATTTCTTATCGGACTTATTTATTGGGGAAACAAAAGTTTTTCAAGTTGGAAGACAGCCTTTATTGCACCGGAGCTATGCTTTGTGTTTTATTTCAGTGGAATTGTCTTTTTTTGGGTTATAAGTTATTTATGAATCTACATGTGGGCCTAGCTGTCATACCATCACAGACTGACATCTTAACAGACCCAAATATGACAGTCAGACAAAGGCCCACACATGGGGACAGGGTGTTAATGCTGTTCTGCCAAACATAGACAGTTGGGAGACCAGTTTGGTAATGGCTTATTTGCTCTTATGGGTTTGACATCTGCTGCCCCACTGTCTGCCATTGCTGTCTTGACATGACCCTTTCTTGTTTTGCAAATAGTTGGCAAGCAAATACAATGTTAGGGCAAGCAGAACAGATATACAAGGCATACTTGTGCTCTTTCTGTGACGACCTTTGTCATTCCAGGGATATGGCTGTTGGCCACTGACATGTTGTCAATGCTGACACAGAAAGGTGGCAGCCTTTTATACACTGGCAGTACACTTACCTTCACGTACCTGCTGTCCTGCTAGGTACCATACCTCTCAACTTCTGAGAGACAGACATCTGGACAAAGCCATAAGTGATTGGGGGACAGAGGCCTAAATATGGGGACTGTTTTTAAGTTTGGCCTTACAAACCTA
The DNA here is from genome assembly GCF_019279795.1 of Protopterus annectens. Classification (NCBI taxonomy): domain Eukaryota; kingdom Metazoa; phylum Chordata; order Ceratodontiformes; family Protopteridae; genus Protopterus; species Protopterus annectens. Next base: position 1,311,258,424 of record NC_056739.1, read on the forward strand.
GGAAGGTGATTCAGTAAAAGGTTTTGCATTAGCATGCATATTTCTATAGGGTTTGAGGTCTGACACTACAATCTGTCATTATTTTCTGACCTTAGCCTTGCATGATTTGCCAATGAATTGCCAAGCAACCAGAATTTCATGTTATACAGACCACACCTATGACACAAACCTCTGAACATTCTGGAATAGGTCTGTACAGTTGACAGGTATGGTAGGCACTGTGTAGGTTACTCCAAGCTGTGTACTCTCCATATGTGTGGCCCCATGTCCATGACCCATACAGCTTTCCTGCATTAACAGATATTGACATCTGGACAGTGTATACAACTCCTACCGTAGGTGTAGCTGACATGCAGACTTCTTGGCACTGCAGTTCATTCTTGGAACATTGCCCTGTCAAAGACAGGACTGTACCTAGGCCACTACATCAAAACATCTGGCAGTAAGTACTGGCCACATCCTGACAGTATTAACCACACATATACATAGCTCATTGACTCCTGCATATTGTGGATATGCAACAAGTTATCATGTTGATTGGGACAGCCCTGGCAATGTGTGCTCTGCTGCTATTTCCCTGCAAACATACATGTTACTGCATTTCTTTGGGAATATGGGTGTGGGAGGGGGGCACACCTGTCAACTTTACACATTTGCACAGACTGTGCTGATATTTGCTTTACATTTTGGTTCCATTTAGCATAGTATTGTGCCCTGTCTTGGAGACTAGAGGCATACCACTAAAGACCACAAGTCAGATTGTAATGGCATACATTTCAGTTTCAGACTTCTTACCCTTCAGAGCCTTACTGCAACTGCAAGACCTGCTGTGCTATCACTGTGTAAGTCTGTAGGAGGTATTTCATCATTGTAGCCATTTGTGGACTTTTGCCAGATATTTCTTTATGGCTTTCTATGGCTGACTTGCTGGGTGAGGCTGAGAGGTGAGTATGGGTCCCCCACACTGACATCCATCCCTGTGAGCTATGACCCTCCATTAGCTGCCCCCCCCCCACACACACACATATACTGCAGTGGGATTTGTCACTTTGGGTACTACTAGATGTTGTGAGGAGGCCAGTATTGGGCAAACATTTCCTGGTGTCCCATATAGCTGTCAGTTGTCTGCTGCTATCCCAGTAGGCCACCCCATTCCCTTACATGCATGCAGCAATACCATAGATATGCTACCAGAACATACTAATGCATTCATTTATTGCTAAGAAGACTGACCTTGTGCCTGTGGCAGTTGTGAGGATGGTGCTTGAGGGCTGCCTATCTCATATGCACACAGTACATTCCCTATACATGGTAAAGTACAGGTAGTATGATGTGTGTGGCATCCATATTACTGTGTATGCAAGTCAGAGAGAAGTGTCCTTCCCTGGGTCCCTACAGTGTCAGTGTATGTGTGCTAAGTGTTGCCTCTTTGCCAAGGCCAGGCCATACCGGGCATGCCTCCGTCTGCTTACAAGAGCTGGCTGAGGGGGTTCCTCCTCTGAGTCCCTCTGTGCCTTTGGGGACCTTGGCAATGGTGGGGGGGCTGTATGGCCCTTCCCCATACAGTTCCTGCTGCAGCTGTTTCCGCAGGATCATATTGTGTAGCATAGCACATACTATGAACATGTGTGCACATGTGGCTGGAGAATACTGCAGGGCTCCACCAGATATGTCAAGGCAGCAGAACCATGACTTGAGCATCCCAAACACATGCTCTATAATTATCCTGGTTTGTGCATGTGCCTCATTATGGCATTCTTGAGTGGGTGTGTGTGCATTTCTGTTGGGAATCATCATCCACTGCTCCAGTGCATAGCCAGCATCCCCCACCAGATGGCCATATGGGATGTTCCCCTTGGCAAATCCTTGGTACAGCTGTGATGAATGCCAGATGTGGGAGTCATGATAGCTTCCAGGGCTGCCAGCACACACATTAATGGTAATGCCCTGGGCATTGCACATGACCTGGCAGTTTATGGAGTGAAAGCCCTTGCAGTTTAAGTAGACCCTACCATATTCACTGGGTGGTGCTTTGATTAAATGTGTGTGCAGTCTATGGCACCCAGTACCTCTGGGTCATCTGCTACATGTCGGAAGAAGCGCATATTGCTGGCCTTCTCCTCATGGATGCTGAGGAAGTAAATGTGCCCACCGGCATGTGGTAGCATGGCATCCAGGAGCTGTTGGAGTACCCTGGATGCAGATGCCTGTGAGACCCCCCATGATGTCCCAAGTAGGTCTTTGGAAAGTACCTTTAGCTAATATTCTTAACGCTACACATGCCTTGGTATCCACTGGGATGGGTTCCCCTCTGTTGGCTCTGGGTCTGAGGTGAGGCCAGCACAGCTCAATGAGTTGCTGAAGTATGTACCTGTCCATGCTGTACTACTCTACATAATGTTGTGCTGCAAATGCTGCCTGTATGATTGGCTGTCTATGATATATTCCTCCTGCCTGGTATATTATTTGTACTCGATTGCTTTTATTCTGCTATTTCCCTTTTTTTCCCCTTGCCATTTCCACCTCTTTTAAGACCTGAGAGCATGCCGCACAAACCCCGTGCCCAAATATAAACAGTTCTGCTATTTCCAGTTTTTTTTTTAGACTTGGTGCATGATGCACAAACCTATTTAGCTAAAGTAAACACTTGGAAGGAGAAATGACCCTCCCCTTGGACTCAAACACATTTTTCATTTCATGGAATAAGTTAATATAGCCTTAGACACACCTTCTTGCTTAGCTGTGCTTAACTAAGCTCAAATGGGAGCCATGGCACTCCAATATGCTTACACCAAGCATGACACACCCTCTTTTCATGTCAGCTTTTCTCCTGCTTACACCACTGCCTTATAGCTCCTACACAGTTAGGTGCAGCCAGAGAATGGTCTCCCATTTAGTGATTTAGTAAAATTTGCTCATTTGCATACCCACTGCCTTAGTCCCTGGTTACACCACTACACCAGAGCCTTCCTCCTTAGCAACCAGTGTTACCTGTTATTGTTTTGATTCTGCATGCCATACACTATAATGGCAAAATGTAGATTTCACTTAATGTTGTTGTTTCACAATTTTTTTTTTTATTTTCAGCACGATCCTGTTTGCACTATGCTTAAACGACTGAAATCGGCCAAAAAAAGAAACTTTAATTTTCATATTTTTGCAACACTTTTTCATGCCAATGACCATATTTTTGGCCATTGGCATGCCTAATGATTATACTGCATGCTTTACTTTGAGCTGTTATCCCTCCATTTTGATTTTTGCAGAAATGTACTTGGTTAGTAACCAAATATATTTCTGCACCACACACAGTTCTGGCATGGATGCTTGTCTGTTTACTGAATCACTAATTCACCTCATTTGTATGGTTTTCACCAGCAAATGAGGCAATTACCATTATTCAGTAGTGTCCATGCAAGAATATTGCTGGCAGGCTCCTGCACACCCCCAGCCTTGTTTACTGGATCACTTCGTGGCCATATTCTGTGCAGGAGCTGCTGCACTATTCCTGCATGGAAAAAAAAAGCTTATTGAATCCCGGGGTATGTCTTTTCTTACTTTTTGTGTCTTTCGGCTTTTCCCGGTTAGGTGTCGCCACAGCGGAATTCCGGTCCGCTAATGATTGGCAGTTGATTTTCATGTACCGGCTTGCCAGGCCTGACGCACAACCTTCAACGAAGGTACGCCCATTCACGCATATCTCCACACAGAAGACGCTCTAGCTGAGAATCGAACCGGACAGAGTCATACTGTGAGGTGACAATGCTACCGCAGCACCACCACTAAAGTACATTATTCACTGCTGTAAAATTATGAGGTGCTACAGTGCCTCCTGGCTTAATTAGCTTGACATTGTTGGCTGGAGTCTTGCACCAGGGAAACTCCATTCTGCTCACCCACACTAATTCATATTTGGTTTGCTCCTCCTTTTCTACCCTATCCCCATTCCCATCCCCACTTCTTTACTTTTATATTTAAGTGCTGCTTTCTCTTCTGGCCAGACAACTCCCTCTGAACTAGAAAATACCCAATCATCTCCAAGTAATAATTATATCTCTTTCCCTAACCACTCCCACTTTTACTGTTTCCATAGTAAATAGTAATACATTGCTTCTACAAGCCCTTCTCATTCCTCCCTTTCATATTACATTAATTAAAATATCCCACCCCTAAACGCACCCCATTCTTCCCAGCCAGTGCACACAAATAATTATATCATCATCCCTTACTCTTTCTAATATCTAATTGCAAGCATGAAAAGTCAACCAATTATAATTTTCAAACATTTGCCACTTCCTAGCTTGTTACTTTTTATTTGTAACAAAGGACAAACAGGGATGCAATTGACAACATGCCAGTCTATTCCCATTAACTGTTTGATTTCTACTGTTTGATTATTCTTGGTAGCAAAGGACTCTCCCCTTTATTCAGATCCCTGTCAGTTGATCGAGTTTTCAGAAACTTGAAATTCATATGGTCAGCCATATGACTGAATTTTTGAAAACTTGAAACCTTTGAATGGAGATCGCAGTACAGTGAGGATCAGGAAATTTACCTTTTTCCTCACTGTAGTGCAATCTCAAAGTTGGTATATATAATTTGCAGGGAATGAGGGGGTGCAGGGAGGCTTTCCACCCTGTATAAACATAAAAAAAGTAGATTTTTGTGTTTTTTTTATGTTTAAGTTTTCATAAACTCAATCATATGGTCTTGTTCATATGAATTTTGAGTTTCTGAAAACTTGATCATCTGCTATAGCTCTCTTTACTCATATATATATATATATATATATATATATATATATATATATATATATATATATATATATATATATATATATATATATATATATATATATATATATATATATATATATATATATATATATATATATATATATATATATATATATATATATATATATCTATATATATATATATATATATATATAGATATATATATATATATATACATACTAAGGAGTAAAGTCGACCTAACACATTAGGAGGATTACAGGATTACAAATGTGCTTATAAAGCAAGCATCAAGTAAAGTTTTGAGGGAAGAACTAGACATGCTGCAGAGGAAAAGAGGGAACAAAGTATAGGTGGAGCAGAAAGAGGCAGTTACAGTCATTTCTCAGCTAGTTCAGGCGTATTTAACGTACACAAGCAGTGGCATGTATATAAGGAAAAATAATTAAGTATACCTGCTTACTGAAATGCCATCCAAAAATAAGTAGGCAACTCAGAGTCTCAATGACGTTTATCTTTTGACGTGTTGTATTCATTCACATTCTTGTTGTTTTTATTGTCTTTATCTAACATTTTCTGAAGTGAGGCAGAGAAGTTGTAAACAGTCTAGTGTCCCACCATCCCTGTGTGATATTTCTCTATATTGCTGTTGTGCTAATTACTGTTCCTATTGGTCCAGTTGCTTTTATCTTTTTTTTTGTGGGTTGAGGTAGGGGGATGGAAGGGATTTATATACTGAAAGACTGCAGATAAGTTACATGCTGTCTAGAATCTCAGCATCCACTTTGTTTTGAAGCTACATATAGGTATTCCAGTGTATCAGCAACCCTGTAGGATATTCATTTTTAGGATGCTGTATTAATTGTTGTTTCTGTTGTATTTATCTAGGGCCAGACACTTTTAATGAAAGAGTGCAGAGAAGTGTCAGGCAACCCAGAGTTTCAGCATTTCTATTTGATGTTGATCCATGAGGCTGCTGCATTAATCATTGTCTCTGTTGTTTTTATTATTTTTTTCTTTTCTTTTTCTTTTTTTTTCTGATGGGGTGGCAGGGTGCTTCTGTTGAATTACTGAAGAGAGATTGTAAGTAATCCAGATTTTTCAGAATCTATCTACGATGTTTAGCTATTGTGCTTCTGGATTAATTTCCATTTTTGTTGTTCTCTTGTTTCTATTTAGCATTTTGGGGGGTGCAGGGGAGTGTCTACTTTAATGCAGAGAAACTTTAGGCAATCCAGAGTTGCAGCATCCCTCTACGGTGTTTAGCTATTGGGCAGCTATGTAAGTTCTCATGCCTCATGTTAATGCTCTTTTTTATAATGCTTAATTTGTGGGGGTGGAAACTGGGGGCTGTCAAATGAAAGACTACCTAGAAGTTTTAATCAATCAAGAATGTCAGCATCCCTGTACGATGTCTATCTATTGGGCTGCTATCTTAATTCCATGTCTTGGTATGCCTCTTGTTTTATCTAACTTCATTTTTTTTACTCTGTTGGGTGGTATAATGAAGAACTGCAGACAAGTTGTACAGCTGGCTTATTTTGCAGCCATTGTAGTTTACCTGATCCTGTAGTTCTCAAGTTTAAGTTGAAGAAGAAAGAAGAAAAAGGTTTTCTTTTTGTAAACTGCAGCAAAATGCAAGTGGCTTGTTGCAGTCTAAATGCCTAGTGGTTGCTACAGTCTAACTAACAAGTGGCATGCTACAGTCTTAATACCAAGTGTCTTGCTACAGACTGACTACCACATGCAGAGCACTAAAGTGCTTCAGCCTTGACCAGAAATGCAATATCATCATTCATTTCTGATTGCCTGTACTGCACTACTGCCCATTCAACATCAGCTGATCATGTCCCCTGACACCTTGCACCTGGATTGGCTGCCTCTTTCGCCCTACCCTAGATATTTATTGTGTTGCTGCATTAATTCCATTCCCTGTTATTCCTGTTACTTTTACATAACTTTTTTTCTTTTTGTGGGGGTTTGGGTTGGGGTGGGGCAAGTCTACTGAAAGACTGAAGAAAATGTCTTTATTTCCCAGATTCTCAGTGTCCCTGTATGATGTTTATATATTGGACTGCTGTGTTAATTCACATTATGTTGTTTCCAGCTAATGTTTTCTTTTTAAGGAGGGTGGGGAGTAAGTTTACTGAAAAACTTCAAAGGAACTGTAGGCAGTCTAGAGTCTCTGTATCCTTGAAGAATATCTATTTATTGGGAAGCTGCATTAATTCTCATTCCTGTCATTCCTGTTGTTCTTATTTATTTTCTTTGTGGTGTGGGGCATGCCTACCTGTCCATGTTCCCATGTTTCAACCTCTATGTCTTCCCAAAGAGCAAAAAAGAGCAACTAACTGCTCCCCAGAGGGGAGTAATATACAGGAATAATTCAAAAAAAAAAAAAATATATATATATATATAGATATATATATATATTACAAAATATATAGTTTCTGGAAAATATACATATTACAAAATATATACTTTCTGTATACCGGGAGTGTGTGAGCATCCTACTATTTAGTGCTCTATGCAGGTAAACTCTTCACTTCAATAATGGAAAAAAAAATGACAGAAATGCACTTAGGCTAATGCACTATACAAGTGTCAGCATGTACATGTCTCATGTATGTACAGCATATTTTGAATTCATCCCTACTTGGTAATGATGTTGAAAAAAGAATATTCATAAACAAGTTCTGAAATACAATACTATCATTTATAAAAGAAAAGCAAATCATGTTTTTAAATAATGGCCCTGTGTATCAAATATAATCAATTTTTGAATATGTGTAATCCGTGTTTAACCCCTAAGCACACAACCTGTGGCGAGGGACCTGGGTACTCAGGTTGACAACAATCTCACATTCAACCATTATGTAGCTGCAGTGGTCAGAAAAGCCTTCTACTTGGTTCATATCATAAGTAAAGGGATTGGATCCAAAAAAAGGAGGTTATTATCTCTCTGTACTACTCCCTCATTAGGCCAACAATTGAGTATAATGCCCTGTTTGGTATGTAGCTCTCCAAACACACACAACAACTGGAAAGGCCACAGAAATACCTCACAAAGAGAATCTATAGCCTCCAACACCTGTCCTATGTGGACAGGCTCAAATTGCTATCATTCTACTCAGTAGCATACAGATTACTTTGAGGTGATCTGTGTCTTGCCTACAAGACAATATCGGACCTTGCTCTACTAGAGATGCTCCATATCCATAAGTCTAACTCCTCATGCATTACCCAATAGAAAATCCTAAATCTAATATACGACATCAACAAAACCTGCTGTAGAGACAGGTTTGCCTTCCAGAGGCTGCCCCATCTCTGGAATAGACTTCCTATACATGTCAAACAGAGTAACTCGCTGATTCTCTTCATGCGCAACCTCGATGAGTGGATGGGAAACCACTAATTTGTCCCAGGGGTTCCACCTGTATCCCTAATCAACAGGAATAACAGGTGCTGACTGAGGTTTCTTTTTTGGGGATAAACTCTTGGCTAGGCTTGTAAGAGCCCCAGGCCATTAGCATAGTAACCTCCTATAATCCTATGGCTGTTTTTTTACCTGATTTATCTGATTTAATCTTCTGGATCAAACCATGCCTCTCATGGGCAAATAAGGAATAACCTACACCCAGCTGTGGATTATTGGTAAAGTATAACACTCTTATAAAGGGCTATCAAAGTGTTGTTGTACATGAAATTGCTGGTACAGGCATGCTGTTGTGTTATATGAGAGTGACATCACATTCTGTGAAGAACTACATAGGTAGCCATGCCTGGGACTACACAGTGTCTGACCAGGACGTATGTGTTTTGTTTTTTTCTGGAAAGGACAGAGTATCATGTTTCCAGATAATATGAAGCATCAGTCAGCAACAAATCACTTTTTCCTTGCCTGTTACCATCATTATGGCTTTACCAGTAATTATTTAATGCTGTATAACTGCTGAGCATTGTTACATGGATGGGTGCCTTCAACATGCAGTTTTTATTTATTCATTTTTTTTTATAATCCTTTTTCTGGGTTACCTTGTTGGACAGTCCCATATTCAGAGGGATCCAGGACATAAGAGTTGTAGAAATAACTAACACTAACAAGTGCACATGAAGATGCCATGAAATCAATATAACATGGAAATAAATAGCAAATAAAAGTAAGAGATGTAAAATATAGGTTCGAAGAGATATGCAGAGAATGAAGGATAGATTTAAAAGAAAGGTATTCAAATAAGCTAAATAAGATAGCTAGTGTGTTGTATTAAAGTTTCTTGATAATTATATTTATCAGTCTGAATTATTTATGAAAATACCTGAAATAGTAAAATAATTTCTCTCTCTCTGTTCCATTTGTACCATTTAGTACATCAGGCAACAAGTGCCCCTCCAGGCACTAATTGTTTCTGTAGCAATTATGGTTTTATGGGGGTGGGTTGCTTACCTGATGCCCAATTCTTCATGCAAGGTGTACCACACACACTCGCATGCACACTCACACTTAGGGCCAAAGTACAGTGTCCAATCCACCTACTGCATGTCTTTGGAAAGAGTGAGGAAACTGGAGCACCCAGAGGAAACTCACACGAACACAGGGAGGAGATGCAGACTTCACAGAGAAGGCACCCCAGCCAAGAATCAAACTGGAGAACCTCTCGCAGTGAGGCGACAATGCTAATCACTGCAACAATGTGCTGGCCAAGTAAAATAATTTAATTTCTATTGATAATTCATGAGGATCAGTTTGCTGGTAGAGTATGGTAACTTTTAAATGCTCTTTACAGTAATGTAGATTTGTAACACAGAGACAGTCCCCAGAATTCAGCAAGCCCTGCATGGTGTGCAAGACTAGTGCAGGAGCTCCAGCAGGCAATATGTTTGCCGTGCAATCCAGGAATAAGCTGTAGGGATGTGCATGAGCACTCCTGCACTAGTCCTGCACGGACTCAGCCCCTGTATGAAAATTACTCCATTTGCAGGAGAAATCCATGCAAATGAGGTGAATTTGCAATCCATGAAGCTGGAAACCGGCCATGCAGGACTAGTGTAATCTGCAGAAATGTAGTCCACCAGTAACAGAGTTAATTTCTGCAAACTGCAAAATGGAGCCATGACAGCTCCAAATAAAGGGTGGATATTATGTAGAAAGCATGCCAGTGGCCAAATATAAGGCCATTGGCATAGAACACAGTTTCAAAAATATAAAAATCAACTTTTATTTTTTTTATCCTATCTCAGATGTTTAAGCGTTGGGCAGTGGTCCGCAAATGGGATTGGTCGAAAAATAAGAAACCCCCCCAAAAATAAGCATTCTAAACAAATTCAATATTTTGCCATTATACTCAATGGCTGGCAGAAGACAACATGGCTAGTGAATAGTGGTTGCTAAGGGGGGAGGCTCAGTGTGGGACCTGTAACTATGCATCTCCAGACAATCCTATGCAAATGAGGGGAATGATACTGAATCCACGATTTCCCCTGCATGCTAGTCAGCACCCAACAGTGTAACAGCAGGAATAGCTTGGTGCAAGTCTAGGAGTTAGCTGACATCATAGAGGGATGTGTCAGGCATACTGTAAGTGGATTGGAGTCCTGTGGCTCAGGTTTGCCCTTAGCTTAGCAGAACTAAGGAAGGGGGTGTGTCTGAGGCTGCCTAGCACTCTTTATTTTTATTTATTTTATTTATTTATTTAACATTTGTTGACCGGGAAAGTCAAGCCCTGCACATGCAAAATGATAAGTTACATACCAAAGCCCTTTAAATTGCCTAAGCGGGTGTGTGCACCGCGCACCAGGTTTTAAAGGAAAAAAAATGTAAACCAGGAAATAGCAGCTCTGTGCACATTTGAGCACTGTGCTTGCGCAGCACACCCCTGTGCTTAAACAGGAAGGCAATGGGAAGGGAAAACAGCAGTAAGAATATACTCTAGGAGAACTAGCATAGCTGGCAGGTGAAATGTATCAAGATCAGCCAATTACACAGGCAGCAGCCCAGCCTAGAACACTACTATAAACTATGCAAACACCTTTCTCTCTGTTTTTTCCCACATATTCTACACCACCGGTGTATACAAGCGGGGAACATTTAACAAACAAAAACAACAGAATGATAGGGGCTGCAGCAGCTTTCCTCCATCAACATGTGCAAGAGGCTGAGGGTGATGAGGACGTGAATGCTGTCGACCAACCCACAGTGAGGAGATGGAGAAGGGTGTACAGACCCAGGGTAACCTACCAGGGGCTACATGAGCTGGAGATAGTGGAGCACTATAGGGTGAACAGGGACCTCCTACAGCAAATTGTTGAGCTGTGCCAGCCACACCTGAGACACAGAACTAACAGAGGGCAACCCATCCCAGTGGATAGCAAGGTATGTGTAGGCCTAAGAATACTAGCCACAGGTACCTCCCAAAGCCCAACTGGGGATATCATGGGGATCTCACAGGCATCAGCATCCATAATATTCCTTCAGTTCCTGGATGCCATGTCAGCACATGCCGGTGAACACGTATATTTCCTCAACATCGGTGAGGTGATGGCCAGCGATATGCGCCTCTTCCACCAAACAGCAGAATACCCTGAGGTGGTGGGTGCTACAGACTGCACACACATATGCATCAAAGCACCACCCGGTAAGTGGGGTAGGGTCTACATCAACCGCAATGGTTTCCCTTCCATCAACTGCCAGGTCATGTGCGATGGCCAGGGCATTATAATGAATGTGTGTGCTGGCTGCCCTGGAAGCTATCACAATTCCCACATCTGGCATGTGGCCAACACATTTCCTGCAGTGGGTTTTGTCACCATGTACAGTAATGGCTACTATGGTGACACCAGTATTTGTTACAGATCTCATGATGCCACTATAGGTGTCTACTATCTGCTGGCATCCCATTCAGCCACCCAATTCCCTTGTATGCTCACATTCATACCATAGATACAAGTAACAACGCATACTACTCCAATCAGCAATTGGTAAGGAGAGTGACTTACCTTGTGGGTGTGCCAGTATTGAGGATGGTGCTGGAGGCTGCCTATGTTGAATGCACATAGTACACTCCCTATACATGGTTGAGCACAGGTAGTGTCATGTTTGGCATCCCTTTTACTGTTTGTGTAAGCCAGAGAGAGGTGTCATTCCCTGGGTCCCAACTGTTTCAGTGTATGTGCTATGCATTGACCCTGGCATTGGTTGGGGGCTGTGTGGCCCTGCCCCCCATCCTGTGTAGAGATGTAGAAATAGTCAGGTGTGAACCCACCAATCCTGTGTAGAAATGTAGTAACAGTCAGGTGTGCCCCCCATCTTGCGTAGAGATATAGAAGTAGTCAGGTGTGACCCACCCCACTCCTGTGTAGAAACATAGTAACAGTCAGGTGTGCCCCCCTCCCCAATATTGTGTAGAAATGTGGAAACAGTCAGGTGTGCCCCCCAACCCTACTTAGGCATGTAGTAACAGTCAGGTACGCCCCCCCCCAGTCCTATGTAGAAAAGTAGTAACAGTCAAGTGTGCCTCCCCCAATCATGTGTAGCAATGTAGAAACAGTCAGGTGTGCCCCCCCATATCCTATGTAGACATGTAATAACAGTCAGGTGTGCCCCCCAATCCTATGTAGAAATGTAGTAACATGTATGTGTAGGCACAATACCAGTGGAGCACAGATGCCCAGAGATGGCCAAGGTTGCAGGATAGATTGTAGCATGTGTACAATATGCAGGTATGTGTGTTTCATATTGTGTGAGAGTGGTTAGTATGTATGCATGTTGAGGTATGACCTGGTGGCCATTGCCCAGTACTGCTGATGACAGGGCCAAGTCCTCACAACTGCAGTGCCAAAGTCAATTCCCACCAGTATAACACAGGCTAGCAGTAAGCCATTGTAAATGTATAGTGGTAATATGTGTCACCATCGGAAAGATTGACATGGCATGGCTGTTGGGCTAGATAAACAAACAGTACACAGGGGAAAGTACCCCAGACATACAGTATATAATGTGTAACTGTGAAATGGACACATCCTTGGAATTGCTCATACAGGTATGCATCACATTATCTGGGCCTGTAGTTGGGTATACCGGTGTCATCTACCCGAACACTTGCAGATCACAATGGTGGTAGGACTGATGTATTGGGAAACAGCTGATGTACTAGCACATGCCAGCATAACTGGAATGCCACATGCATATACGTGTGTTAGATGCAAGTAATGTCCATAACACAAATGCACCCAGCTCACCCAAACACCACCCACAGGTACCTCTCTGGTTGTATCCCTGCTGTTGGGAATGGGTACAATATGACCCCCACCTGTATATGGCAATAGCAAAAGAATGCAGCATGCAGTGCAGGTGTCCCATGCAGGTGTGTCCCTAGTGGTAGGTTGCACCCTGCCAGCATCCACACCACACGATCAATACTGATATAAAGTATTGGCATGAACACCTAACACACCTACCCTGTCACCCAGGGGAATATACTGTATGGTGGTCTAGGACTGTAGGACTGACAGAATGCAACTGCCTGCCACAGCTGGCCCACATCACCACCAAATGGCCTACAGGCCTCTGCCAAATGCCTGTGTCTCACACGTACTGCCAATGCATGTTATGTCATGGACACCCAAATAACAATATAACAAACTCCACATAAACCATATGCAAGGCCATGTGGACAAACCACAGTAACATGTCCACCATGTCCCACTGTATGAACTGTAGAACAACACCAAAACACAGCTATGATAAGGTGACAACCTTAGTGAAAGTATCAGAGAATGTATGCATAATGTATGGAAGAGGATGGAATAATAGGGGGAGGGGTGGGAGCATGGGCAGCACCACAGCTGTGTGCACACACTATCGCTGGTTGCAAACACATAAATGCTGTGGCTACAAATCTGCCCATACACCACGATAGAGGTAATGTCCTGACTCGTGGCCCCCTGCCTCTGGGTAACCTGTGTGAATCTGTACAGCTGTGAGGTATTGCCGCAGCAAGATAAGGCCATGCTGTCAAAGTCGATGGATGCACAAGTATGGGATCCTCTGTCAGCACTGTACCATGGTGCTGAACTGGATGCACAGACCCAACTGTGTCTACAAGGCCATGGAACATATTATCATGGAACTTATAAACAAAGACATTGGCAACCTTAAAACACTGGACCCCACCTAGTTTGGGTTTGTGAAGGGCCGATCTTGTCTCCTGAACTTATTGACTTCTTCGAATCAGTCTCCAGAGCTGTGGACAAGGGTAAGGCAGTCCACACAGCCTATCTGGACCTTGCCAAAGCCTTTGACACCATCCCCCACTCTGAAATCATAGATAAACTTACTAAGCTGGGCATTAATCCCTACGTCACTGGATGGGTTGCCAACTGGCTAACTGACAGAACCCACACTGTAAAAGTAGCTGACTCCAAATCCAGCTCCAGACAAGTGACAAGTGGAGTACCTCAGGGTTCAGTCCTGGGACCTCTATTGTTTGGCATCTACTTCTCTGAAGTACAGGCCAACACTAAGGGACTCTGGCTAACAATGTTCACAGATGACTGCAAACTGGGAGTCATTACTGAATCCCCAAATGATGCGGGTACTCTACAAAAAGGCCTTACAGAAACAGATGCTTGGTGCCAGAGCCATGGGCTCAAGCTCAATGCCAAGAAATGTATAGTTATCCCCTTTGGGAAAAAACATGTACCCATGAATTATCACATAGGTGTCAGTACACTAAACACTGAAAGTGTGATAAAAAACTTAGGGACACAGGTGGACAGTGGTCTCACCTTCAATAACCACATTTCCACAACAGTCAGGAAATCCTTCTATGTGGCACACCTCATCACTAATGGCTTTTCATCCAGAAAAAAGGAGGTCATTGTCCCACTGTACTCATCCCTCATTAGACCCATTATAAAATACAACACCCCATTTGGTATGTACTTCTCAAGACATCTGCAACAACTGGAAAGGCAGCAGAAATACCTCATTAAAAGAATCACAGGCCTAAAGCAGATGCCATATGCTGACCGCCTTAAAAAAACTCCAGCTATACTCTGTGGCATATCGTCTATTCCGAGGCGATCTGTGCTTAACATACAAGGCCATGTCAAACCCAGAGCTGTTGGACATGCTACACTTAAAGAAATCCCAATCCCTCAGAGACACACACTCCAGAGATCTAAATCTTGTCATCGCAATAAACAAAACATGCTGGAGGGATAGGTTCCTGACCCAGAGACTCCCCAGACTCTAGAATAGACTGCCCATACATGTCAAGCAGAGCGCCTCTTTGGCCCTCTTCAAAAATAACCTTGATGATTGGATGGGAGAAATGAAATTCACCCTGGGGATCGCGTCACTCACCCTGCTAGACAGGGGTCCAGGGAAGTAAATAGTGTGGGAAGAAATAGCCAGGGAATTGTTATGGCTAGGCTTGTATAGGCCCTAGGGCTGATAGCCTAGTACCAACCAACCTATGCAACAGCAAGTGTGTGCAGCTCCCCCCCCAGAATGGCATAACTTACCATGAATATGTAGGCATCTGCCCACAATACCAGACACAAATGCATTCACCGTTGTCCCCCAAGACATCACTGTGATCAAGAATGTCCACTTGACAGTAGTTGAGGACATAAAACATCACAGTGTATAAAAGTACACATGTCTGAATAGCTCTGTTAATGCCAGTACCATGTAGCAGAAGCAGCACAGACACAATCACCTACAGTACACACTATCCCTTGCACAGTTTGTCCCCATATTGCCAAATGATCTACGGATACCCTGTAGAAATAGTTTTCTACCTGTAGGTGTACAACACAAAGGTCTGCACTGGAGTACAAACTACCTGGAATGGATCCACATATTCAATACAGAAGGGCATACTGGATATGCTCACACACTTGGGAAATGAAGGCAATGTCAGACAACAACATACTGAAAGGTCATATTGGGCATGCTCACACACTTAAACAAATGAAGCCCATGTCTGCAAACAACAGTGGACCATACATATCTGACAGCTGCAGATGTTAGTGCATACACTCCTCAGTATGCACCAGTCATGCTTTGCACACACATTGGATAGGAATACAGACATATGTTCAAGGACAACACACTATAATAAGCTAAATGTAGACATTCATAGATGTGCAGAAGAGAGTGACTGTGACAAAGAGCCATCCATCATGAGGCCTGCCCCACCCAGCACACAGCCAAATGGTTACAACCACAGGATGTGTAAATGTCACTCACTGTAGAAAGTAGCCACTGGTATCCATCAGCATTACAGACTATGTGGTGCAAGTGCTAGCTGTGCAACATGACTGTACAAGGCAGTCATCATCTTGCAGCTGTATACATGTACCTGCAAAATATAACCCTGCATGTGCCTGCATGTGGTGTGTCAACCTCTAGATGAATGGGTTATGGCCCATGCACACACACAGTGCCCTCCCCATAGCCCTGCTATGACAAGCCTGCTGATGCCATCCACTTTGAAATACACCTTTGGGAATCGAGTAGCCCAGTAATCTCTGTGGCGTGTCCTAAAACTGCATAACAATGTAGTGTGATAAACTAGTTATGTAGGAGATCTAATCTCAGACATGGCAAGTGTTTGTTTGTGTGTGTGTGTGTGTGTGTGTGTGTGTGTGTGTGTGTGTGTGTGTGTGTGTGTGTGTGTGTGTGTGTGTGTCTCTGTCTGTGTAGGGAGCAATGCTTTTTAAGCTAGTCATACTCATTACAATTCAAATGTCCTACTTTGGCAAGGCTGCTGATGTAATTCACTGTGAAATACACCCTTGGGAACAGTGTAACACAATAGTCTCCGTGGTGCATCCTATAACTGTGTACTGATGTAATGTGATAAACTAGTTAGGTAGGAGTTCTAATCCCAGACATGGCAACTGTGTTCTTGTGTGCGACTGTCTGTGTAAGGAGCAATGCTTTTTAGGCTAGTCACACTCACTACAATTTAAATGCCCTACTTTGGCAAGGCTGCTGATGTCATTCACTGTGAAATACACCTTTGGGAAAGGTATAGCCCAGTAATCTCTGTGGTGCATCCTTCAACTGCGTAATGCCATAGTGTGATATAGTACGCTGGTAGGGGTTCTAGTCTCACCCATGCAAGTTTGTGTGTGTGCTTCTTTGTTTGTGTAGGGAGCAATGCATTTAAGGCTAGTTACACTCACTACAGATCAAATGCCCTACTTTGGCAAGGCTGCTGATGTCATTCACTGTGAAATACACCTTTGGGAAAGGTAATCTCCGTCATGCATCCTATAACAGTGTAATGCTGTAGCGTGATGTTGTACTCTGGTAGGGGTTCTAGTCCCACACATGGCAAGTGTGGATGTTTGTGTGTGTGTTTCTTTGTTTGTGTAGGGAGCAATGCATTTTAGGCTAGTCACACTCACTATAGATCAAATTCCCTACCTTGGCAAGGCTGCTGATGTCATTCACTGTGAAATGCACCTTTTGGAAAAGTGTAGCCTAGTAATCTCTGTGGTGTGTCCTATAACAGCATAATACTGGAGTGTGATATTATACGCTGATCGGGGTTCTAGTCCCACACATGGCAAGTGTGGATGTTTGTGTGTGTGTTTCTATGTCTATGTAGGGAGCAATGCTTTTTAGGCTAGTCATACTCACTACAATTCAAATGTCTTACTTTGGCAAGCCTCCTGATGTCATTCACTGTGAAATAAACCTTTGGGGAAGCAGTACTCCAGTAATCTCTGTGGTGTGCCCTCTAACTGTGTCATACTGTAGTGTAATTAACTAGTTAGGCAGGTGTTCTAATCAAAGACATGGCAGGTGTATGTGTGTGTGTGTGTGTGTGTGTGTGTGTGTGTGTGTGTGTGTGTGTGTGTGTGTGTGTGTGTGTCTGTGTGTGTGTCTGTGTTTGTCATTTGTATCTTGTGTGGAGTTGGCTGTGAGTTCATAACAACTGGACTCATTGTGGAGTGGGTTTTGCAAATTTCTTATATGGTGGCCCTATTATATTTCACAATGTCCACCTTGCAAGGATAACATATGTGAAATAGCTGAGAGGCTGGGGTGCCAATCCATAGCCCTACATGTGACACCAAGGCCTGGCAAACAAAGTTAGCAACCCTTGTATTACCCAGAGAACACTCTCAACCCATGTCTCATACAAAAACAGGCTTGCCAAGGCAACAACCGCTATGTTGGTAGTACCCTGCATATTGCCCACAGATAGTAACCATGGTGTGATTGCAGTGAACTACAGAGGGCATGGCACCCTGTCCATCAGTACAATAGGCACGTACATGCAGACAGTGCACCTCCACTATGTTCCCCACTGGTCATCTGCTACACCTGTGGTACCATCAAATGTGACCCACAAAGGACACATCATGCCTTAAACACATGCCCTGTATGGACAGATGCCATTCAAACCAGGGAATACCAGTATCATGCTATCAATGTAGGTGCAGGTTCAACCTGCTGTCCATTACCAGTTCCCACCACATGAGGCCAGGACTGGCACATCTGATGATAACAATCTGTGTACACTACATGGGCCAGACACCCCAGGTACAGTTCCACATGTCACTGTACATGCATGTGGGATGTGTGCACATCCCAGACACCGTCCATGTCATGGACTAAAGAACACATACATGGCAAGCAATGCACAGCAATGGCCACACACAATAGTTACCCAGGTGACGGGATGGTGAATACAATACCCACTTGTGTGGGCCAATCCAGACACTAAACCCCTGAGCCACACTGCAGACCATTGTCATGTGGCCTGATGTCAAGGTATACCTGTCACCTAGCCTTGTATAGCCTTCTGGCACAGTCAACCACTACATACCCGTGAAGCAATGCACCCATGCATGTCAGTACTGGCGCCCTGTGTCTGTGTATGTGGTGTATGATGCTTTTGAACACATTCACACTCACTACAACCCCATTAGCATACTGAAGCATGCTGTTTGATGTCAGACACCTCCACATTCCCTTTGCACATATAACCTCTGTATAACCCATTTGGTGCATATGATATCTGCACAGTACTGTATTGTGGCAAACTAACTAGTGAGAAGGTATATTCCAGACCCTGCCAAGTGTGTCAATATGTGTGGGTCCCTGAGAGAGTGTGGCTGTGTTGATGCTGACACCAGTTCATGTGGACAGGCACATGTACTACACCTGCCGTATTGCTACCATATCACTGTTGCAGATGTCACTCACCATCACATATACGTTTGGAGAGCTCTTCAGCATGTAAGCTATGTGGCGCATACAATAAATGCATAGACATGTAATAGCAATACATAGTCAGTCAGGGGTTTGTCATCCCTTGCACTCTCAATGTCATCTGCACATAAGGCATAAACTTCTTGGCATCCATCCTCTACCCCTGTGAATCCCTAAAAATGAATCCTTCTTGCATATTATTTAATGCCTCCCATCAGCCTGTATCTCAAGCCACTGGACATAATAAATGCACTCCACTTCTTGGCAGATCCACCTGCTTACTCACTCCCTTCTGATCCATTTTACAATGATGTAACCAAAACAACACAGCCACCAAAGTAGTTTTGAGATCTTTCCACTTCAGTTGACCAACAATTCACTAAACTGAAATGCTCCAAGGTACATGAAAACCTAACAATACCAGAAACATATGCTTACCCAATGGTAGCCTTCCGTCCCCTTTCTTCAGCTGAACTCACTTTCATCCCTTTATTAACCTGCTTATCCCCCAGTCTTTGGTCACATTTGTTAAACCCAAACATTTTGCCTCAGCACTCACTATACTGAGGTGAACCCTAGCCTTCCTGACAGCCACATCAATCCTTCACCTCTTGACCAAAAACCTCAAAACTAAATCAACTGACCAAGACCTCATATTCTACAGCTAGCCACTAGCAAAAAGCTTAAATACTTTCAAAGCATTACCATATGCCTTTCTGATAACCTTGGATCGTGACTGCCGAACCAGCCAATTTGCTATAGTCAACCAATCTTCCACACTTTCCCAGGCACAATAATACAGCTTACCTGTACTTCAGCTGCCGACTGCTGAAACCTGCAAAACTGAAAGTGGGACCGGCTATCAGGCAGAACATTGCAATGGTCATGGATGCGCTGAGCTGAAAAAGAAAGGTTAATGGTCTGGCAAAACAAAATAAAACAATCCTTCTAAGTAACAATGAAATATCACCCTTTTGTTCTGAACGTCCTCCTCCGACACAAATAACGATGCCCAAATTGATATTAATTTAAAAAAAAGTGATATCCTTACAACATTCATCTTTCCACACTTCTGGTTTTGCTCCAGCAAACCATCTGCCACCAAAATATCCTTCCATACTTAACCCCCCTACTGCATCCATACACAAATCAAAGTCAGGTGAAGTCATCAAATCCTCTTGCTGAAAAGAAACTCTGTTAAAATGCTGGAGAAACTCCAGCCAAATAGACATGTCTTCCTTGACTGGCCTGCCTACTTGCAACCAATGATGCTTCCACTTTGCATCCCACAAGAAATTGGCCATTACTCTTGTAAAGGTATGCCCTGGTCCTACTGCTCTGTAGGCAGAATTTAATAATTCCATCACCTTCATTACTTACTTAACCCCATATTTTCATTTACCACCATTGACTCCACTCTTCC
Organism: Protopterus annectens; assembly: GCF_019279795.1. Lineage (NCBI taxonomy): Eukaryota > Metazoa > Chordata > Ceratodontiformes > Protopteridae > Protopterus > Protopterus annectens. The sequence continues at coordinate 1,311,278,837 of NC_056739.1, forward strand.
TCTTACTTTCTCTGCCTTGCTGTGAGGCAGCTTAAACATTTCCAAATTTACATGCAGCTCTAAGCCTAGAAAGGTTAGCATTTTAGTGGATATTCCACTTTGTCTTTTATTAATGGCACCCTGAGCTCCCCACACATCTCCTCAAACACCTTCATTGCCTTAAGCACTGATTCTTTCCTTTCTATAATCAGCAAAACATCACCCAAACAGTCCACCACCCTTATGCCAGCTTCCCTCAGCTGCTACACCCAGTGCAATGCTGTGCTGAATTTTTCAAAAGTGACACATGCAACTACACCGCCCATGGTCATGGCCTTGTGGATGTAGAACCTCCCACTGAGATGCATACCTAAGATAGGGCAATCTTGCTTCCACACTGGTAATAACCTAAAAGCTGATTCAATGTCCAGTTTAACCCAGCACAGATCCCGGAATGCCCCAATCATCCTTCCATCTTAAAATGAGTGGAGATGCCCAGGTATTCATAATGATGTACAATTTCTATGTCTGTGGAATTAATGTTCATGGCTGATGTACTAGTTACCATCTAATGTCTAAATTTCAAGAGATATTTTTTGTGTCACTTCACTGTCAGTCATCCCAGTTGTTTTCTTTCTTGTTAAGTTTCACGTCACTGTCAGTCATCCCAGTGTTGTAAAGATATAAAGTAAACTAAACAATAATTGAAACCCAGGCAAGGTGCATGAACTAGAATTTATTTGTAGTAATGAAGAGGTTTAGTCCTGATAAAAAGGATTTCATCAGAATAATCACTCAACAAGCCTTCAATGTATAGCTGTTTAAAAATACTATTTCCATGAAAGCATTCAGTAAATCATTCTCAACACTGGTTAATTCTTAATGGGTAAACACATCCTGGCTCAACCAATGTAACCCAGTATCATGAGGTATAATTAAATAGGTTAACTACATCTGCTATAACAAATAAACTATTGCCAGTATACTCTGCATTGTTTATGTGATTTAAGAAACGTAATTGTGTAGTATAAAAAAAATCATTTTTGTCAGTAAAATGGCAAGTGGTTTGTCAGCAGCTAATATTGGATGAAATGGTGGATCCAAGTGTTTTTGTATATTTTGGGAATGAAACAGATTGCAGAAATGATGATATATTTCACCTGTAAAAATCATATAAACTTTTCTCAATAGAACCTTTCCATGAATAAATTAAAACATCAAGGAATTTGCATGATATTACAACTTTGTTCTGAGAAACTGATTCATTAAATAAATCATCATTCAAATGCAGGGGCATTTTTAAAACATAATCTATAGTATCCACAATAACAACTCCTCCTTATTTGTCTGGTTTCATATTTTTCAAGGTAAGGTCACTAGAAACTTTTTGCAATGTTTTCCTTTCTTCAAGTGTGAGGTTGAAATAAGATTATCTTTTCCTATCATTTCTTGAAGCTGTTACCTGTATATCTTGTTCACACAGACTTTCCAAAATCTTTAACATGGGGTATATGGGTGCAGTTGTAGCAGTCATGTTGCTTTAATAAATTAGTACTTTCAAAAGATTTATTTTCATGGCCAAGTGCCAAGAGATAGTTCAGCTTTTGAACACATAATTCTATCTCAGTTAGTAGTTCAGCTCTGTTTATTCGCTTGCTGGTACAAAGTTAAATTCACTCTTAGGTAGATTATAATGTACTTGAGACAGTCATAACTGCCTAAAGCTGAACTTTCTCATAACGGTTAACAGTACCAGCTGGAGGACTTACCTCCTGTATGTGCCGTGATTCCTGTGTTACATCCTGACTATAACCCAAGTGGTATGAGTTAAATCAATGGCTAGGGTGCTTGATGGTGCAGGCAGAGAGAATGGACATTCCTAAACTGGAGGAGAGAGACCACTGTCTCTTTTAGGGCTCTGGCAGTGACTGGAGCTCAGAGAGATGAATATGGGCTGGGATGAGTGAGCGGACAAACCAGACATGGCTGTGTCTATGGGCCCAGAGATTGGACATGCACTCAAGTTACTTCCTGTTGCTTGCCTAGCTTGATGATATTGTCATCAGATAGGGATAGGACTTTGGATAAGAAAAACACTTTTAAGCCACCGTATGACAGTCTCTACCTCACCTATCTTGCTCTGCTTGCCTGGCAAGCCTGCAACCCTGTCAGCCTGTGCATGAAGAAGGAAAACTTCATGCTCATCTACATTCCCATTAGGAACATCTTCCCAATGTGGGTCATATCAGGGAATTGTCGGCCTTGGACTTTTGGTAGTCTGGCTACAGAAGCATGCAGGGCCTGATAACAGTGACATTGTTCAAAAAACAATTTAAAAAGTATCAGTTTGCTGGAGTTGTAATAGTTTCATTTATTTTTGAATCTGGCTAATAAAGTCAGTTGTAGCTTTGATACTGTGGAATGTAGTAGAGTCATCTGCTTATTGAAATAATCAGTAAGTGGCAAGTGTGCAATTCTCTCTAGATGTTTAGAAAGAGAGTGTGAAATAGAAACTGGTCTACAGTTTTCAACTTGTTGATGTATACTTTTTTGACAGTTTCCACATTAACAAAAAGCTCTTGCCTTGGGGCATCTGTTCATGATTTGATTTAGTTACAGTTTATGTGGTTTGTTATTTTTGTTTCTTTTATGAAGATTGATGGGAGATTATGTACGTGTACTATATCTGTAGGATGTTTTGCTCATGTAAATCAAGTTTATATAAATATGGACTATAGACCTACATGTACAGGAAACTGTTGATTTCCTCTCTGTCTGATATAACATAACTATGTTAGCCTTCATACTGCAGGGCATTTCCAGAATCAGTTGTGTTTTCATTTCCATTCTTTGCATGCAGGTATCATAGTGATAGTCTGATATTGTTGTAGATACTTTGTAGGGGTTATACATGCTGGGATATTACCTTCATGTAATGTTCCCTTACGTAAAGATATCCAAAAGTCCACTGCAGCTAAGTAATAGTGACAGATTGTTTCAGTGGCATCCACCTGTATTCTCTGCATGTTGTCTATGCTTTTCCCCCTATTGCCTGCCAATCATTAGGGCAACTTCGATTAGCTTTAGCCCATTTTTTTCATAGTGGATCAAGTATCAGCTAGAGCAGCCATCCATGAGGGGAAATTATTTCTCCATCTCCTACCAGTCTACACTCAGTTTACATGCTATTACTACTCTTCTCCTAATGGTCTAAGGGTCTAGCTTTATCCCCACTTAGGCAAAGGCCTTCTGTATTTTAGGATGGGCCACTATTGTCACAGTGCTGAGACCTGGTCCCAGCACCTGCTTCTAATCTAAAGCACAACAGTGAGATGAGAGATTTTTTTTCTAATGTAAATTCCTAACCTCAAAACCTCAACTCTTGCAGATCAGAGTGGCATGCTACAATATCAGCCTGTGAATCATGCATGCATGCATCTGCACATGTATTGACTTTTGTTTACAGTGCTGTTCATTGCTTGGCACCCCCAGCTGCACCTCATGACACATACCGCTGCTGTGGCATTGCTTGGCACACCCAGCTGAACCTCATGGCACATACCACTGCTGCTGCACTGCTTGGCACACTCAGTTGCATCTCATGACACATATTGCTGCTGCTGCACTACTTGGCACACTTAGCTGAACCTCATGGCACATAGCACTGCTGTTGCACGACATGGTACACCCATTTACACCTCTTGACACATATCACTGCTGCTGCACTCCTTGGCACATCCAGTTGCACCTCATGACACATATTGCTGCTGCTGCACATAACCCTTGTCTCCTTCTAATGATCAATAAAAAAGTGTGCCAGTCTGTCCCACTCCCCCTTGAGATGGACAAACCAACAATAGCTGCTCATTCCCATCTACCCTCATTGACTGTCAATTACTTGGATTGTTACTTAATCCTGAGATATCTTGGTTGTAATTAAAACTGCACGAGTATACAGAATGGAACTGCCTCATGTCCTGCATGTTAGTTTTATTCAAGGGATTCTATGGTATGGCATGGCTGTCTGATCTTCTAATTCTCTATCTTGTCTTCTTCCAGCAGAAGAACATTCAGTGAGGACAGCACCTTGAGGACTAAGGGGGATATAAGGAATAATCCCCTACTCTGGGGCATTAAGTTCCACATCCCAAATGTACAGTTCCCAACAGAGAGTCTCACAGCCCCAAGGCCTATGATAATGATATTTTAACTGATGTAGCTGAGTTATTGGTATCCTGCATTTGGTCTAAGTACAGGCTTGTTTACATCAGTTTAATCAATTGCATTTGGTTGATATATGCAGATGGTCAACAGGTGTGAGACATCAACAGTCTCTGGGTAGTATATCTCTCAATTGTCCAGACTTTTACCTCATACTTTTGGCCTGTTTCTCATACATTTTTGGCTTCCTGGCATATGATTGGCAAATCATTGAGGATGGAAGTCAGAAAATAATGATGGGCATTTGAGTTTCAGACTTCATGTTTTCAAAAAAAATCACGCTAAGAGAAAACCTGTTATTCTATCAACGTTTTAAGTTTCTAAGAGTAATATTTAAAACTTTTCCTTATTTTCGGTCCTTTATTCCTCCATTTCTTATGGCTTTATCCAGATTGTTTGCTCTAAGAGGTTGAGAGGTATCCAACAAAGAAGCCAGCCAAGTAGATAAAGGCTGCCTTGTACTAAATGCAGCTACAAATAAATAAAAGAGAACAGAGCAGCCAAACATGGCTAAAACATTAATTTATTAAAATACAAGTGGTAAGGGAATATTCTCTCTCCCCAGGGACTGTGTAATCTCAGAGTTAGTATATATCATTAGCAGGGGGTGTGAGGATGTGGGGGGGGGGGTTGCCCCAGCAAAGAAATACGTCATTAGTTTTTTTGTTTGCTTGTTTACAAATTGCATGCACTGTGGTTCTTTCTCTGAGCATGCATGGTACTATGTTGACAATCTGTTTGCCAACAATCTGTGGTTGATGTTTCAGAGGTTGACATATGGGCTACTTGACTAATGTGAGTAGACCCATACAGATAGATAGATAGATAGATAGATAGATAGATAGATAGATAGATAGATAGATAGAAGTCAACCTATCATCATTCTGAAAGTCCGGTTGCTGAGGAAATCTTTGAATTAGTTGGTAGTTTCTTAGCTTATACCAATGTTTTCCAGGTAAATTAGTCAAAGTGAATGGTCAATCAAGTCAAAGGTTCAAATTAGATCAATGAAGACTGGTCCAGTGAGGTTGCCTTTATCTATGTTGATAAGCATGTCATCTGTGATGATTCATATAGTCATCATAGTGCTTCTACTTGCTCTGAAGCCATGATGCTTTTGAGAAAGTGACACTTGGCAGCATAGACAATGAGCTGGTTGCAAATTAGTTTTTCAAGGATTTTGCAAAGGTTAGGGGTATGGAGGATAAAGATGGGATGGAACTAAGAGGCTGTGGGGAGTTGGGATCTTGAAAAAAAAGTCTGAAAAAAGCTGATTTCCAGACAGTGAGCATGGAGTTGGTTATAAGTTTGAAGTTGTGTTTTGGGGGGGGGGGTCACTATGTACTGTCTACAGTGGTAGAGAAAACACAGGCAAAGGTTGTCAGGCCCAGAGAGTTTAGTGGTATTTGTTCAAGCAAAGGTGCACTTTGCTTGTTTTTGGTTTTGCAGTTGTAGAAGGGAGTGAAATATTGTGAGAGACTGAGGTGTGTTTGTGTGGGAGATGGTGTATTAGTAGGAGAGTTGGGTAAACTGGAGAATTCCATGAGAAATAGAGTATTACCAATATTGTAAGGAATATGCCTAAAAAAGGAGTTCTGCTATTAATGTTGTTCGCCTCATGTTAGAATTGTTTGGGGAGAAGATCGAGGGAGATTTGTTTTGATTTGTAATAGTTAACTTTATGCTTATGCATAGCTTGTTTTGTAATGTTCTGCTATTTGGTGTATACATCCATGGATTTCATAGTGGGATCATTTTTCCAGTTTTTCCAGGCTCCATCATAAAGTTGCAATAAACTTTTAGCTTTTTCTCAGTCCTGGTAATTATGGGATAGTGGGTGTTTTGATGGTCAAGCTGAAGCTGTGTGATTTGATTGGCAGCAGTCTTTGGACTGCTAAGGGTTGGGAAGCAGTGACAAGTTAGGTTTGTAATCCAGATATTTTTGATGAGCTTTTGATATGTAGGAAATGACTATGGACATATATCTTATTTTTAGATTCTGTACATGAAAGTTTAATGTGCAGTGGTCACTGAAGGTAGGGGGTGAGTTGATGATAGCTGAAATGTTGTCCATGTTGTTGGTAATTATGAAGTCAATGAGTGAGTGGTGGTTGGTTTTAAAATAAGGTCTGGAAGGCTTAGTAACCATGTAGACAAGTTTGATACCAACAAGGATTTCTAAGATTTCAAAGTGCACTGGGCCCAGGAAATTTAAGCTGAAGTTGCAAAGCATAACTATGTTTGTTAGGAGGGATGTTAGTGAGACCACCTAACAAGAGCAAATAGCAAACTGGGTATCATGTAAGAGAAATACAGACATTTGTGAAATAAGGTGATTCTTCTGTAGAACAGGTAAATAAATAACTGGCAACATAAATAAATGAATGAATGAATTAATTAATTACTTAATTAATGACCAGGAATGGCTGCAAGCTGCATGTTTAAATTAATCATACAATGTTAAGCACCAAATAACAATGCTGTGGATGTAGAGGTGAGCATTAGGAGGGCTATACAACTGTTTAAGATCTCATCACCACTAATAATTAGGACAGCTTGAGGGTTCTAGTTTTAAACAAATGGCTGAAAACTCCACTTAGTGATGTTGACACAAAGTTATTATCTAAGAAATTGTTAGTGGAATAACTTTGGCACATTCAGCTGTGCAGAGGCAGCTTCCAGGAATTTTGACAGCCAAATGTAATGTCAGGGCACTTCTTCACTAAAAAATGTTTCCCTTCTGCAAACTGAAAGTGCAAACCAGGATAGGGGCGTTAACTCATACAGAATGGAGGAGAACACAAGGTGGATTTTCATACATTGACAACAGTGCTAATAATCAAGTTTACAGCTGCTATTCAGTTTTACTTCTCCCAAAGCTTCAGTTACAAAAGATGAAATGCATATTGTCCAAGACCAACTGTTGTCATAAGCAACAGCTCTTTACTCCAGAAAGTAACAAGTTAATCAAATAGCAGAATAATATATAAATGCACATTATAACATTTATTATTTATTTATTTATTTACAAGGATGTGGTGTGGAAATCAAAGTATGTATATTTTCATGCTGCAAGGACAGTAAGTTATGTGGGGAATGTGGAAAAATGCAAGGCGCATAAATTATGGTGAGAGACTAACCTGTAAGGGTAATAAAACCACCACCAGAATATTGTATCAGTGTTACTTTAAAGAAGAAATGTGCAAAGGTAGCCCCTGCACTCCCTGATACAGGACATCAACATGGATAGATATATCAGTGGTGTGGAAACAAGGCATAGACTGCCAAAGTAGAGCGTTAAAGTAATGGAATACAGTGATAGCACTTCAAGCTATTCCTGGAATCTTAAGGATATTAGGCAAATCATTTTCTTGTTTAAGAACCTCTTGGACCTTTCCACTTGCCTTATATGTTTAGAAAGGTACACAGCAAAGGGGTCATTGTACTCAATAATTGGTCTTATTAGGGCTACATAGAGAGGAATGATAACTTTTGAACTGGCTGACATGCTTCTAGACATTTATTATGTTAAATAGAAGGATTTTTTACTGCTTTTGCCATATAGCAGTTGAATAGGAAGGAGTTGTCAATCCAGGTTCAAAGATGCCTGTCTTCATTAGCATTTTGGATTAGGTATTGTCTATACTGTGCATTGAGGGAGAGAGTTGTTTACCAAATGTGACACTACTACACTTTCACACATTCAAATTTAGCCACTTTTCTATACACCACGTGTTAATTGAAGTTATTTCCCACTGTAATGAATGGACATCAGAAGGCAATTTGACAATGCCAAGTTTGCAGTCATATATGACTAGTTCTAAAATTTGCAATTTGTAACAAGAAATCCATGTGCAGAACTAGTAAATTATTATGATATCTAAATCGCTTTGTGACAGAAACAACAAATGCTAGTGCAGAACTGAATGAAACAACTAACTTTCTGACAGCACTATGAAACAGCAAAACTCTCTGCAGAACTAATATGTCTATTATGACATCTTCGTCACTTTGCGATAGCGTTCTATAACTGTAAAGCACTATGCAGAATTAATACTAAATTATGATGTCTAAGTCATTTTCTGACACTAGTCTATCAGCAAAATCTTATGCAGACCTAGAACAATGTCATAATGTCTAAGTCAGTTTGTGATGGAACTCAGTTGCAACAAATCTGTCTGCAGAATCAGTATTGCATTATGATGTCAGTTACTTTGTGACAGTACTGTGTAACAAAATGGCCTTTTGCATAACTAGTCATGTATTATGAAATCTATTTCATTTTGGCGACAACACTTTGACTGCAAAGCCCTGAGAAGACTTAGTAAAGTGTTATGATGCTTAAGTTAATTTTGACAATACTCTAACAACAAAGCCCTGTGTATAGCTAGTACTGCATTAAGATGGCAGTTATTCTGGACAGTATTCTACAATGGCAAAACCCTGAGTAGAACCAATACTGCATTATTTTGTGCCAGGCAGGATATGAACCACTCTGTAAAAGCAAAAAGCTGTGCAAAACCAGTGCTCTGTTTTAATGTGTTTGTAACAGTACTCAACATGCTGTAAGAAAAAGGCACTATGTAGAACTGCTGATATTACGATATCATCTGTTCATGACAACACTGTATAGCAACAAACATCAGTGTAGAAATACTGCTGCATTATGATGTCATTAACGTTATGAAAACATGCTGTAACAACAAAAGCCGTGCAGAATTAGTCCTGCATTATAGAATTATTCACCACTAGACAATTCTATTTAACAACCAAGACCTATGCAGTACTAGTATTATATCATGGTATCTAAATCACCTTGGAACAACAATCTGTAATGACGAAACCTGTGCAGAACCAATACTTTATTACTGTGCTGGAGCAACAAAACCCTATGCAGAATGAATACTTCATTACGATGGGGAACATGCCGTGTAATTGAACATAATTTCAGCAAAAGCAAAAAGAGTGAGTGCTGGTCGGTGAGGCAATAATTTTGTCCTCCACTGTTGTGTGACCCTTGAGTTGGTATATATAAGTCCGAGAGATGAGGGGGTGCAGGGGGACTTGCCCCCTGCAAAAACAAAATTGTTGAGTTGATTGTTGAAGGTGGTTTGGCAAATGTTCATTATTTTGCTGTTCATTGAAATTACCTTTGATGACTCCACATGAATTCATTATGATGTCTAATTCACATTTTATAAACATTCAGAAACTATAAATCTCTCAGCAGAACTACCACTGCATTATGATGTGTAATTCACTTTGAGACCACATTCTGAGATAACAAAGTCATTCTGCAGATTTAGTGCTGCGTTCTGATGCCTGTGACTCTTTGTCAACACTCTGTAACAATAAATCCTTGCACAGAACTAGTATTGTATTATGATGTAATCGTTACTTTTTAATAACTTCTGAAACAGCAAAGCCATTTGCAGGGCTAGTACTGTAGTATGATGTCTTTTTTTGGTAACACACTATAACAACAAAGCTGTGTGTATAACTAGTACTATATTATATTGTGAGTCACTTTATGACAACACTCCATAATGACAAAGCTACATGCATAAGTAGTACTGCATTTTATTTATTTAACATTTGTTAACCGGGAAAGTCTGACTTGGAACAAAGCCAATTTTTAGTAGGAGACTGGGGAGAAACACTCCAGATGCATGTCTGCACCACTGTGCCGTCCTAATTATTATTATTAGTAGTATTTATTATTAGTAGTATTTATTATTATTATTATTATTATTATTATTATTATTATTATTATTATTATTATTAATTAGCATACTTATATTATAGCATTTATTATTTATTATTAGTAGTATAGTTATTAGTATTGTGAGTCACTTTGTGACAACTCTCCATAAAGACAAAACCTTGTGCAGAAGTAGTACTGCATTATAATGTGAGTCACTTTGCAGCAACACTTCATAAAGACAAAACGCTATGCAGAACTAATACTGCATTATGATGTGAGTCACTGTGGCAACACTCCATAAAGAAAAAGCCCTATGCATAACTAGTACTGCTTTACGATGTGCAGCACTTTATTATGGCCCCTGAAATAACAAAGCAGTGTACATAAATGTTCTGTTCTAATGTTCAAGACTAATTTGATAATACCCTGTAACAATAAAGCCTTATGCACAACTGGGACTGTACTTTGATAAATGTTCATAGGTTCATAGAAGTTTACTAGGCTAATGTCCCTAGTGCCCTTACAAGCCTAGTTATATTTATCCTGAGTTACCCCAATTGTTGGTGGCTATTAGAGTGAAGTTAGCAGAAGTAAGGTCTTATGGCAGTTAATACCAACTTCCTCTGTCTAGGAGGGACATGGGCATCACCCCAGGAGTGAAGTTGCTATCACCCATCCATTGATCTAGGTTTCATTTGTAGAAGGATAGGGAATGACTCTATTTCGCATGTATTGGAAGCTTGTTCCAGAAATGTGTCAGTCTCTGGGAGATGTATCTGTCTCTCTAGCATGACCTGTTCATGTCAGAGGCTAGGTTAAGATCTCTGGAATGAGTGACCCTCATGCAGTTTGATATACAAATGTGTAGCATTTCTATCAGGGTTAGGTCAGAGGCTGCCATGTAAGCCAAGAACAGGTCACCCCACCCCTTAGCAACCTGTAGGAGATAGAATACAGTGACAGGGCTTTTGGCCTTTCTGTGTAAGACTTGTTTTATGTACCCTGTAATTTCTTGGTGAGAAACCTCTGTGTTCTCTCCAATTTTTGCAGGTGTCTGGTAAGGTACATACAAAGGGGAGCTTTGTATTCCTTTACTGGTCTGTTGAGGGCTGAGTATAGTGGAATTATAACATTCTTAGATCTAGATGTGATGCCTTTACTTATAAGGTGTGCCACATAGAAGGATTTCCTTACTACTGTGGATATGTGGTGGTCAAAGTTCAGATTGCTATCAACCTGAGTACTCAGATCATGTACCACTGGATGTACACTTAGGGGGTGCTGTCTATAATGTAACTAGCAGGGATGTCAGCTTTCCCAAAGGGAATAATAATGCATTTTTTTGCATTTAGCTTTAATCCATGGCATTGGCACCAATCATTTCTCTGCATTAACCCTGTCTGTAGTATATTAACATTGGTGGGTTATTGAATGATTCCTCCAAATTTGCAATTGTCAATGAACTTGGTCAGCCACAGGTAGTCCAAATTTGCTTGGACTTCTGAGAAATAAATTCCAAACAGTAAGGAGCCCAGCCCAGAACCCTGTGGTGTGCCACTGTTGACTGATTTTTTTTTTTTTGCTAGAGGTAAAGTTACCCACTTTGACAGTATGTGTCCTGTTAGTGAGCCAGTTGGCTGCTCATCTGGTAATGTAGGGATTCATTCCAAACTGGGAGAATTTTTCTATAATACCTGAGTGGGATGATTGTGTTAAATGCCTTGGCTAGGTCAAAATAGGTGGCATGCACTCTCTTTACATTGTCCACGGCCTTGGTGACTTTCTCAAAGAAGTCAGGCATGTTGAACAGCCATGATCTACCTCTAACGAATCCAAACTGAGTTGGGTCAGGAGTTTGGAGATTACTTATGTCCTTGTTAATAAGGTCCATAATGATTCTTTCCATGGCCTTGCAGATGAGGCTAGTCAAGCTTATGGGTCTATAATTACCAAGGTCTGTTGATGGTCTCGCTTTCTGCAGAGGGATTACTGCTACTGTCTTCCACTGCTTCGGAACATAACCAGTTTGCAGGCTGTGGTGGTATTGCATTATCATGTCTAAGTCACTTTGTAACAACACATTTAAGGAACAAAGCCCTGTGTAGAACCGGCACTGGATTGTAATGTTTAAATCACACTGTGGCAAAACTCTGTAACAGCAAACTGCTGTAAAAAACTAGTACTGCATTATGATTTCAGTTGCTTTGTGACATCCTCTGAAAAACAAAGCCTTGTACAGAACTAATACTGTGTTATGACATCAGACACCTGGTGACAGAACTCTGAAACAACAAAGTTCTGTGTATAAAGTGCAATATAGTGCATAAGTCACTTTGTGCAATAGTCTGAAAAAAAAAGTTTGTGCAGTACTAATGTTGTATTATAATTTATAAGTCACTTTGTGGTAGCCTTTTGAAACAGAAAAGCCAAGTGCAGACTTTACTGTATTATGGTGTCACTCATTTCGAGAAATCACCCTGTAACAATAAAGCTCCATGCAGAAGTGGTACTGCTCTATGATGTCTCAATCACTTTGTGGCAACTCTCTGAAATGGTATAATACTGTGCAGAACCAGCATTGTATTATGAGGTCTAAATCAGTTTGTAGCAGAACTCTGCTACTTCTAAGTTATGTGCAAAGCTAGCACTGCATTGTGACATCAGTCACTTTGTAACACTCTGTAACAGTAAAGCCTCGTGCAGACCTAATGCACTATTATGATGATGCTCAAGTCATTTAATGGCAAGGTGCTTTAAAAACAAAATCCTAGTAACCATTTGAAATGTCCAGACCTGCTAGAGCAAGTCCCGAAATATGGAGACTGAATGGCCAAAAGACTGGACTTACATATACTAAGTTTGAGATGCTATTTCTTGGAATATTCCCTTTTCTCCAAGGTGTGGCGATCTTGGACTTGGTATATATAAATTTGGGGGGGGGGGTGAGGGGGAGCTTGTGCCCCCAAACTTGGGAGTTGTGAGAGGGGCTTTGCTCCTTGCAAATAGAAGTGTTAAGGAGAAGAGTGGTTTTCAAAATTTGCTCTTCTCTTGTGTTTTCGGTCTTTTGTTTTTTTTTTTTTTACTTTTGGCACTCGGCATATTGTGTGCTGACATTTCAATGGGGAACCTAAAACCTTTTGGAGGACTTTTACTGCATTATGCTGTGTAAGTCATTCTATGAAAGCACTCCGTAAAACAAAGCCCTGTGTAGAACCATTATATATATGAGTCACATTGTGACAACACCCTGTGACAAAAAGCACTTTGCAGAACTAGTACTGAATTATGTCAAAGTCACTTTTCTTGACAGCACTCTGTAACAGCAAACCACTGTGCAGATGTACTATATAATGTCAGTAAGTTTGTGACAAAACTCTGTAACAACAAATCTCCATACAGAAGAGGTAGAGAATATAACAGCAAAGCCCTGTGCACAGCTAGTACTGAATTTTGACATCATTTCCATCATTCAGATTGTGGTAACATTCTAAAACAAGAAGGACCCATGTAGAACTTTTTCTGAGTTGTGCTGTCAGACCCTTTGATACAACCTCTGAAACAATGAAGTCCCATATACAGGCAGCATTCTTTAATGATGTCTTTGCCCCTTTAAGAAAACACACTGCAAAAAGAAAGCCCTGGCAGATCTAATACTGGATTATGATAGCAATCACTTTGTGACATCAGTCTGTAACAAGAAAGTCATGTGTAGAAATAGAAGAGCATAATAATAGCCAAGTCAGTTAGAGACAGCACTCTGTAACAACAAAACCCTGTGCAGAATTAGTACTGCATAACGATGTCACTCACTTTATGCCAATTCTCTGTAGCAACAAAGCAGGGCACAGAACTAGCATGACATTTTTTTTTTTTGTTGTGTCTTTCAGCTTTTCCCGGTTAGGGGTCACCACAGTGGAACTCCGGTCCGCTAATGATTGGCAGTAGATTTTTACATGCCAAGTTGCCAGCCCTGACGCACAACCTTCAACAAAGGTACGCCCATTCATGCATGTCTCCACAAAGAAGGCGCTCTAACTGAGAATCGAACAAGATGTCTTACTGTGAGGCGACAACGCTACCGCAGCACCACCACCGCAGTTTAAATCACTTTGTGATAGCCCTTTGTAACCATGTGAAACAATATGATGTCTTAGTCACTTTATGAAAACAATAATAGAGAGCAGTAATGTGTTATTATGCTTAATTCACATTGTAATAACATTCCAAAAGAGCAAAGCCCTATGTAGAATGATTACTTGCATTATGATGCCCTTCATTTCGTGACAACACTCTCTACTGATCACCAGGAGTCTAGAAACTGTTTCTCAAAATCAGGTTGGGAGTAGTGCTTCACTTTTGCACCTGATGGAACAAAGAGCACAGGAACATTATTTCCTAGCCTTCCTAGAGATTACCAGTCCCTGGAAGCCCTAATAGTTATGTTTTATGTGTACAATACAAAGTAACAGGTCTTCAGCAAATCAAAGAACTTGGATGAAAAGCAGTCAGAATTCCAGGAAAAAAACAGTCCAAATCCACCGTTTGATAAATAATTTAATAGCTCAGGATATAAACAGCACAAATAGCAGAACAAAGCTTTTGAGTAAAAAACTCTTCTTCAGTGCTTAATTAAATTGTCCTACCATAGCACAAGCATATATACAACAGCACAACCAATCAGAGTACAAACTTAATAATAGCAGCAGTTGCATCCTTAAAGTGCCCCACATCTTATAAAAGTTTCCTTAAAACTGAGCCTCATTGAGGCTTATATTTTATCACGTCTACCTTTTAAAATAGGTTTTATACTATTATTTACATTCAAACCTGGCATGTGTTTAGCTCTAAAGAAATTAATCCATTTATATTCAGCCAACTCTGTTTTATTTATTAAATCACCATAATTTTTATTTTAAATACTACTTGCAAAATTCTAAATTGGAATTTATGCTCAACACCTACTGTTGCTACATGCTTAGCCAAAGCATTTGTAAGAACATTTCTATGAATGTCAGAACAATGTGCACTTATTCTCTCTTTTAGTTTTTTATTTGTTTTACCAATATAAAAACACTGGCAGCATACACAGTTAGCAAAATAAATTACATGTTCTGTGTTACATGTTCCAGCAGCTCTAAATTCAAACAGCTTTTAACTAATTGGGTGTATAAAACATAAATCCATATTAATATCTGTACAATGTGTGCAGTTATAACACGGTTTAGTGCTGAACTTATTAATGGATTTTTGTAACACATTATCTCTCCTTATATCCTTATAGCACAAATGTTGCTTTAAATTATTTTCTCTTTTAAAAACAAAATCTGGTGTCTCACCTACTAGATCAACCACTTCTTGACTGGATGTAAGTATAGTCCAGTTCTTTTTAATTATTTGCTTAACAAGACCTGTGTGTCGATTATATTTCATCATATAGTTCAATTTATTCATAGTTCTATTTGGTTTGGCTATCTCCACTACAGCATTTTCACCCTTGCCACTCAAATACAGTCTGGTTGTATCATTCCTTAACCAGGTAACTATTCCCTTCATTTGTTGTACCATAACTTTATTATAGCCCCTTTTCATAAAAGAGTCTGCCATCTTATTCATGTCCAACTCAAAAGTTACATCTTTCGTACTAAGTCTGCTAGCTCGCATAAGCTGTCCTTCTACTACCCCTTTAAAAATATGCCTGGGGTGTAGGCTTTGTGGGTGTACATACTTATTAACTTGTACATATTTCCTATGAATTTTGGAATTAAAATATACAGCATCTCTAGAAATAACTATATTCAAAAAAATGTATTTCTTCAAAAGATGTGTTCATTTCAAATCTCAAAAAGTTTGTGGTAGTTTGCAAGAATTCTACAAATGCAATAAGTTCTTCCTTAGTACCATTCCATAAACAGAAGACATCATCCACAAATCTTTTAAAGAACACTAGATTTTCATTTTTATAACACATCTCTATTTCTGAGAATATGTATTGTTCTTCCCATCTAGCTAGAACTATGCTAGCATACGTATTAACTGTTGACGTACCCATAGCCACCCCCAGACATTGACGGTAATAGTCATCATTAAACATAAACATGTTATTATTCAAGACACAATCCAAACATAGAACATAATAGGTTCACTTTCACTGTATCATATACCTTATGTGCTGTTAAATATTCAATACTGATACGAGACACCAATCACCAAACTCGTAAGAAGCACTCATAAACAGCAAAAATCAAAGTGTGCAAAAACACAGCTTTATTTTTAGCGCTTTCATCAGAATATAACAAAGACTTCTTCAGAATACTAGAATCAATGACCACATGTGTCTTAAATATTTTCATTCAATGAGTCATGTGATAAAATAATCTAGTAAAAGCCCAACTGATACATTTAAAAACATAGAAAATGGAAACCTTCTTAAAGAAATAAAACAAAAAATATTGTGTATTAAAACTTAAACACCACAACAGCATATTAAATAGCAACCACAAAAAAAGCTAAAATATAAACTCATTGTCCCTAACTGTCCGACGGTGATTAAAAAACTAAACCCTGTATGAATGCAGTTTTAAAAAAACTATAGATAAACCATCATTTAAGCCAGGTGCACATAAGGCATTTAACCTGATCTTCCAACATAGCTCTTTGAAGTCTAACAAATCTTCCCAAAGTCCTCCTCTGGGGTCCTGTGGGACTTTTTCAATGACTGCAAATTTGAAACAATGTGAAGGATTATTCTCAATATGCCTATATAGTGCACTGTTTTTGTTTTTGATGTCTCTAGCGTGCTCATACATCCATTCTTTAAGCTTTCTCTTGGTCTTGCCAATATAAAAATCAGAACAAGCCTAACTCAAAGCTGCATAAACAACTCCCACAATGTCACAAGTAATTTTTCCTGCTATTTTAATATAAAAATCATTAATTTTGATCTTATTTACTAATTTAACTAGTGGACATTGAGAGCAAAATCCACATTTTTTCATTCCTGTGGCCTTTTCTTTTGTGGTATACTGTCCTTTCTTTTCTAAAAGTTGTTTAAGTATATACTCTTTTCTAAATACAATATTGGGTTTAGAACCTAATTTTTCCATAATTCCATCAAAACCCTGAAAAATATATCAATTCTTGTTTAAGATATAAGATAGAAAATGGTGATCTACACTAAATCTATTAACAAAAGAACAAATATAGTCCTTGTGATCTGTCTGTTTTTCTTGTCTGTAAAGGCTATCTACCAAAATACTTTTTTGCCATCATTAAGAATGGGTACTATAATACCGTTTTCTCTTTTAGTACCTACTTCATTGAATGAATTGTCCAAAAGTTCTAACGGGTAATCTCGAGATGAAAGCATATCCAGAAGTAGATGACATTGAGCCAAAAAATCTTTGTCTTTTGTAACCATATGAACTAATCTTATAAATTGCCCTTTAACTAAACTCTTCTTTACATGCAGAGGGTGACTGCTATTATAATGCAGCAGGCTGTTACTATAAGTTGATTTTCTAAATAAATTACTTGCAAAACATTATTCTCCTTTCTGATAGTAACATCTAAATAGCTAATGCTTTCCCTACAATATGTATGAGTAAATTTCAGGAACTCTGTAGTGTTGTTAATGTAATATATTCTGCGTGGAGACATGGTAATAGGCGTACCTTCATTGAAGGTTGTGTGTCAGGGCTGGTAACTTGGCACGTGAAACTCAACTACCAATCATTAGCGGACCGGAGTTCCGCTGTGGCGACCCCTAACCTGGAAAAGCCGAAAAGACACAACATAAAGTCCTGAGTTGCTGTCTCATCACCTGTCCATAAAAAAAAAATCATCTATATAACATAAATAAAGAATCCATTTATCAGCCAATGAAGAATTAAATCAATATTTATGCTCCCACGTTAACATAACAATATTTGCGAAAATGGGGGGAAATTGCCACACCCGTTTTTTGGTGAAAAAGCTGACCTTCAAAAAAAATAAAATTGTTTTTTAACATGATATCCATCAAAGTAACAAGAATAAGCACCTGGGTATTAGTAAACAATGAACTGCCATACAAGAATTCTTCAAACCACTTAATACCAATATTGTGTGGGCTAGAGTTATATAAGCTAACTATATCAACAGTCAAGAAAGAAACATTCTTATCACAATGTAATTTGTTTACGTTTTTCAAAAAGTGCCAAGAATCTATACATATGTGCTCTTCATTTTTCAGAACTTCTTGTGTGGTCCAAGTACTTTCCTATAAATTCCATTTTTGAGCCATTAGCACTAACAATGGGCCTCATAGGAGGATCCACTTTGTCTTTGTGTATCTTCGGAATACCAAAGATACACGGTGTTCTCGGATATTTTACTACAAGAAATTCTAGTAACCTGCCATCTATTAATTCTTGGTCATACAAATCTTGTAAAGCCATGTCTATTCTTTGGAATGAAACATTCATAAACCTTTTAGAAACTTCTTCATATGTACTATCTTCCAACAATAATGCATTAATTCTGTTGGTGTAATCAACTTTAGACATTAGTACCACACCCCCTCCCTTATCTGGCTTCATTATGCGAATTGAAGTGTTGTTAATCAGTTCATCTAGTAATTGACTTTCTGTATTTGATAAATTGTGTGTCATGTTTCTTTACAAGCTAACATTGCTCGAAAATCAAAATTGCATAATTTCTCAAAAACTGTCAAACAATGTATTGCGATATGTGCCCCCATTTTCGCAAATAGTGTTATGTTAATGTGGGAGCATAAATATTTTATTTACGTTATATAGATGATTTTTTTTTTTTATGGACAGGTGATGAGACAGCAACTCAGGACTTTATATATTACATTAACAACACTGTAGAGTTCCTGAAATTTATTCATACATATTGTAGGGAAAGCATTAACTATTTAGATGTCATAATGATAGCAAAAAGTATTTTGGTAGATAGCCTTTACGGACAAGAAAAACAGACAGATCACAAGGACTATATTTGTTCTTTTGTTACTAGATTTAGTGTAGATTACCAATTTCTATCTTATATCTTAAACAAGAATTGGCATATTTTTCAGGGTTTTGATGGAATTATGGAAAAATTAGGTTCTAAACCCAATATTGTATTTAGAAAAGAGTATATGCTTAAATGACTTTTAGAAAAGAAAGGACAGTGCACCACAAAAGAAAAGGCCACATGAATGAAAAAATGTGGATTTTTCTCTCAATGTCCAGTAGTTAAATTAGTATATAAGATCAAAATTAATAATGTTTATATTAAAATAGCGGGAAAATTTACTTGTGACAATGTGGGAGTTGTTTATGCAGCTTTGAGTGAGGTTTGTTCTGATTTTTATATTGGCAAGACCAAGAGAAAGCTTAAAGAACGGATGTATGAGCACAATAGAGACATCAAAAACAAAAACAAAAACAATGCACTATATAGGCATATTGAGAATAATCCTTCACATTGTTTCAAATTTGTTGTCATTGAAAAAGTACCAAAGGACCCCAGAGGAGGACCTTGGGAAGATTTGTTAGACTTCAAAGAGCTATGTTGGCAGATCAGGTTAAATGCCTTATGTGCACCTTGCTTAAATGATGGTTTATCTATAGTCAGTTTTTTAAAACTGCGCTCATACAGGGTTTAGTTTTTTAATCACCATCAAATAGTTAGGGACAATGAGTGTATATTTTAACTTTTTTTGTGGTTGTTATTTAATATATTGTTGTGGTGTTCAAGTTTTAATACACAATATTTTTTGTTTTATTTCTTTAAGAGAGTTTCCATTTTGTATGTTTTTAAATGTAACAGCTGGGCTTTTACTGGATTATTTTATCATATGACTCATTGAATGAAAGTATTTAAGACACATGTGGTCATTGATTCTAGTATTCTGAAGAAGTCTTTGTTATATTCTGATGAAAGCTCTAAAAATAAAGCTGTGTTTTTTCACACTTCGATTTTTGCTGTTTATGAGTGCTTCTTGCAAGTTTAGTGATTCGTGTCTGGTATCAGTATTGTTCTCAGTTTTCATTTGGGTTACTGGTTTGTGTATTCCCATACTGATTCAATTCCATACTCATTGGGAATAATGGTAAAAGGTGACCTAATGTCCATAGTTATTAAAAGAATGTCAGAACTTACATTTATTAGGGACCATTCATTTAACATCCATAAAAAAATCATGAGTGTCTTTAATATAACTATGGCAGCATTTCAAAACAGGAGCTAGTTGTCTATCTACATATTTAGCAGGGGCGGCCCGTGCTATCGGTCTGCCGGACTGCAGCCCCCTCAGAATGAAATAAAAATAGAAAAAAAATATTTTTTTAAATTTTCGCGGACTTCGCGCATGCGCAGTAGTCCCGACTACTGCGTGTCTATGCGCATGCTCCAGGCAGTCCAGCAGGACCCATAGGGAACACATGGAGACATCTGTGCACTTTTAAAGTGCACAGACTCGCTGGGATGATGTCTCGGGGCCAGACTGCAACAGCAGCAGTCAGAACAGTCTCGGACTCTCATCAGGAGGTTTGTTTGATGTCAGGGATCTCACGGGTCTTGGGAGTATTACACGGGTTAGCTGGATATTATGGAGAAGGAGAACTTCAACAGACAGGTACGTGTATGGTGCTTTTTACTTTTACAATGATGTGTATGGTACTTGCTTTTATTTTATATTAGTTGTGTATGGTATTTGCTTTTCATTTATATTAGTTGTGTATGGTACTTGCTTTGTGTGTGTAAATGCCCCAGGTGCTCATGGTGGTGTGGTAGGGAATACCTCAGGCTTGAACCCTGTACCCTGTATGCAGGTGTTAAAGACTTGAGTTCCCTACCCACCACCATTTGTAAAATAATTGCAGATTTTTGCCTCATATTTGATCTGATCTGTTCCTAATATCTGTGGTTTGTAAATGTTGCAATGCTTGATATTTGATGGCGTAGTAGTAGCATTGTTGCCTCACAGCTGCAGGTTCTCAGGTTTGATTCTTCGCTGGGGTTCCTTCTTTGTGGGGTCTGTATCTTCTCCCTGTGTTTGTGTGGGTTTGCTTTTGTGTTTTCCTCCCATGTTACAAAGACATGTCTGCATTATTTCTTCCTGGGCCTCTGCTGAAAATTGTTTTTTTGTTCCAAGTCAGACTGTCCTGATTAACAAATATTAAATAAAATTGACAGGCATTTATTTGAATTTCAGACTTCAGGTTTCTGAATGTTTAATTCCTTGCATATTTGATGGTGCAGTGGTAGTATTGTTGCCTCACAGCTATAGGTTTTCTGGTTTGATTCTTGGTTGGGGTGGCTTCTATGTGGAGTCTGCATCTCCTCCCTGTGTTTGTGTGGATTTGCTCTGGTGCCCTGCCTTTTTACAAAGACGTGTCTGCAGTATTAATCCCTGCGTCTCTGCTGAAAATTGTTTTTGTTCTGTCCGCAGTAAAATTGACAGGCATTTGAATTTCAGACTTCAGGTTTCTGAATGTTTAACTCCTTGCATATTTGATGGTGCAGTGGTAGTATTGTTGCCTCACAGCTATAGGTTTTCTGGTTTGATTCTTGGTTGGGGTGGCTTCTATGTGGAGTCTGCATCTCCTCCCTTTGTTTGTGTGGATTTGCTCTGGTGCCCTGCCATTTTACAAAGATGTGTCTGCAGTATTAATCCCTGCGTCTCTGCTGAAAATTGTTTTTGTTCTGTCCGCAGTAAAATTGACAGGCATTTGAATTTCAGACTTCAGGTTTCTGAATGTTTAATTCCTTGCATATTTGATGGTGCAGTGGAAGTATTGTTGCCTCCCAGCTATAGGTTTTCTGGTTTGATTCTTGGTTGGGGTGGCTTCTGTGTGGAGTCTGCATCTCCTCCCTGTGTTTGTGTGGATTTGCTCTGGTGCCCTGCCATTTTACAAAGATGTGTCTGCAGTATTAATCCCTGCGTCTCTGCCAAAAATTGTTTTTGTTCTGTCCGCAGTAAAATTGACAGGCATTTGAATTTCAGACTTCAGGTTTCTGAATGTTTAATTCCTTGCATATTTGATGGTGCAGTGGTAGTATTGTTGCCTCATAGCTATAGGTTTTCTGGTTTGATTCTTGGTTGGGGTGGCTTCTGCGTGGAGTCTGCATCTCCTCCCTGTGTTTGTGTGGATTTGCTCTGGTGCCCTGCCATTTTACAAAGACTTGTCTACAGTATTAATCCCTGCGTCTCTGCTGAAAATTGTTTTTGTTCTGTCCGCAGTAAAATTGACAGGCATTTGAATTTCAGACTTCAGGTTTCTGAATGTTTAATTCCTTGCATATTTGATGGTGCAGTGGTAGTATTGTTGCCTCACAGCTATAGGTTTTCTGGTTTGATTCTTGGTTGGGGTGGCTTCTGTGTGGAGTCTGCATCTCCTCCCTGTGTTTGTGTGGATTTGCTCTGGTGCCCTGCCATTTTACAAAGATGTGTCTGCAGTATTAATCCCTGCGTCTCTGCTGAAAATTGTTTTTGTTCTGTCTGCAGTAAAATTGACAGGCATTTGAATTTCAGACTTCAGGTTTCTGAATGTTTAATTCCTTGCATATTTGATGGTGCAGTGGTAGTATTGTTGCCTCACAGCAGTAGGTTTTCTGGTTTGATTCTTGGTTGGGGTGGCTTCTGCGTGGAGTCTGCATCTCCTCCCTGTGTTTGTGTGGATTTGCTCTGGTGTCCTGCCATTTTACAAAGACGTGTCTGCAGTATTAATCCCTGCGTCTCTGCTGAAAATTGTTTTTGTTCTGTCAGCAGTAAAATTGACCGGCATTTGAATTTCAAACTTCATGTTCTTCAGAATACATAGTAGCACAACCTTTTTTTCTAGCAATTTTCTAAGTTTATAAGATGAATATTTTAAATTTGTCCCTATTTTTGGGACTGTATTCCCCCATTATTGGCTTCGTCCAGGTTTTTGTGCTAAGGTTGACAGCTATGGCAAGAACTGAATTCACTGAATATGTTTGAGGGCTGTATTCCCTCATTACTGGGTTTGTCCAGGTGTTTTGTACTAAGAGGTTGACAGCTATGGTGAGAACTGAATTCACTAAATGATAGCCATTTAAGTTTCAGTCTTCCTCTCTTTTACAAAGCAGCTGATGTGGTGTAGTGGTATGTTACTCTGACTGTTTTTTGCTCAGGGACCTTGGCAGTAAAATGTATGGTGCCAACACAACATTTTATTCTAGCAACTTTCCAAGATTATACAAGCAATGTTTAATGTGTCCCTGTTTTTTTGGCTTTTGACCCCCCCCCAATACATTTTGGCTTTTTCCAGTTTTCTTGAGCTGCGAAGTTGAGATGCAGTTGAGTATTGAGTAGATTTTACAAGGAGCTGAGAGCTGCAGGGGAATAGAAGTTTAGTGCTTTGCCTAGTTAATACTATAGCACAACAGGTTGTGTACTTGCTTTTGATGCAGAAGGCTGTGGGTTCTACTCCCACAAGGGGTGGATGCTGCCGCACTGAGAATGTTCTCCTTGGTGAAGATACTAACTATGAGTCTGTTATCAGTTTGCCATCCATTTCTTCTTGCAATATTATTACTAGCTTATCATTTTTAATGTAATATAGGCAATTTATTCCTGAGGGCAACAGACACTTTATTTTTCAATGAAACCATGAAATATAAAGGTGATTGCTAGCAGCAACCGCTTCATTAGTTACAGATTTCTTTAATGTGGAATTATTTAGATGACTTACTTCAGAGATTGTGCATATTTACTGATAATGGACTGTAGAATTGTGCATATTTACTGATAAAGGTGGACTGTAGAATTGTGCATATTTACTAATAATGGTGGACTGTGGAATTGTGCATATTTACTAATAATGGTGGACTGTAGAATTGTGTATATTTACTAATAATGGTGGACTGTGGAAGTCTGAGTAGACTTTTTTATGATAAATGTTCTCAACTGGGCGTTTTGCCATTATGGGTGCATATGGTTTCTTTCATTGCTTACTGGAAAAATGTTCAAAACAAATTTAAAACACCCTCTAACAAGTGTACTGTATTGTACAAGGAATATAATTTTAGTACAATGAGGAATGTGTATCAAAGAGCACATGTATGTTTCATATGCAAGGGGCCTATGATTTGAAAACAGCCCAAAATTAATCTTTATCTGCCACTGGCAAAATGTATTTTCTTTGAATGTGGGTTTCAATGCTGTTTCAATGAATGTGAGTTTCTAGGGCAGAGAAGTTTTAATGCTAAGTTTTCATTGTGAGACTGCATTGCTTTGTTTAACAGATGACTTAGTGTTTGTGCTGTAAAATACAAAATAAAACTTTCAAATGAAGTCCAACTCATCATAGAAGTAAAGCAGTATGCACATTAGTGTTTATGGTAAATGGAGTGAAATAGCCAAGTAATGGTTCATTGGAATGGCTGCAGAGGCTCCATTCAACCATTATTTTGTCAGGGGGGAAGGGCAGCAAACTCAGGCAGGCCCAGCTAACTATACCTCCCAACTGTCCAGATTTTCAAAGAATGAATAGATTTTTGCTTCTTATTTTTGGTTTGTTCTTCATAAAATTTGGAGTTTTCTGGCAAATCATTTAGGAATTAAGTCACTAAATAATAAGTTTCAGACTTCATAACCTTCAGAAAAATGCATGTTAAAGTAAGAGCTGTTCTATCAACTGTCTCAATTTATACAAGAGCAATTTTTAGTACTGTTTATATGTGCCCCCAATATATTTGGCCTTGTTCAGATTTACTGCATTAACAGGTTGAGAGGTACATGCAAATAAATTGCTTTATAGAATTAGGCATAGCCAACCTCTCAACTGTCCCCAATTGTTGGCTCAAAATGTTGCTCTTCCCCCTAATAATCCCTCTGCAAAATAGCAATTTTGGAAGAAAACATGGAGGGTTTACAATTAAGAAATAACTGTAATAATCAAAGTTATAGATTACTTGAAATGCATGTAGATTCTTTTATTTTGTCAGCTGCTCAGGGTAGCAGTACTAATATTAAAGTGTCCCTTCTTTGGCAGGTAGCAGCTGTATTGTGTGTCTATTTTATTTTTGCATCACATTTTTGGTCCATTTTTCATAAAGTTGTGTTTTTTGGCAAATTAGTGACAAATCACTAAAGACTGAAGTTAGAAAATGACAGACATTTGAGTTTCAGATTTTATACCCTTCAGAAAATTCATACTAATGCAATACCTATTCTATTATCTTTCTAAGTTTATTAGAGCAATATTTAAAAATTGTCCTTATTTTTGGGCCTTTGTCCCACTTCTGTGTATGGCTTTGTCCAGATTTCTTGCTCTTGAGGTTGAGCGGTATGACAAATGTGTCAGGGCCATCACAGTCAGCCAGAGAAATTTCAAATTGTGACATGCTTGTTGCACCCCACTCCCTCATGTAGTGACTCTGGATGTGTCCAAGCAAGGCAAGGAGTAGTTGTATCTACCTTGGATGGGGAGGACACACTGCATAAGTACTACAGTGGCTTTTCATCTGTCCTTGATTTTGCAGAATGGTCTGGTTTCTGTCATATTTTTGTACTGTTGATTTATGCTTATTACTCAGATTTATGCTTATTACTCAAAGTGCCTGTTGCTCTGTGTTTAAGTAGCAATGCTTTAATGACCATAAGGTAAGCTTGTCTGAGATCGTAAGATGCAAGTAAGCTTTAATAAGCATACTGTTAAAGAATTGCCAACATTGAAAGCCTTTCTGTTGTTGCCATGCAGAGAATACTTGACTAGATAATGTATAAGCCTTGGGTATTAAAGGACAGGATTCCATTATTTTAAAAAGCTCATTACACTTGTTGGAGACTTCCAGTCATCTCTACAGACTTTACCCGTAAACTAAACAGAATGCCAAACATGTGTGGTCCATAACCTGTACAGTAATCTTTTAAGCAATGTATCTTGAGCTTGTTTCTTGTTTGCTTTTCATTTTTTATTTTTATCATGTTTTCCCCATGAAACAAGTTGTCAGGCAGCAGGTCGTTTTTGGATAAGAAACATTTTTACAAGTGGGGGCATCACATAGATTTCTACTTTCAGCATGTTACTTGGTACTTTAATAAAGCTGAATATATTATAATTAGAACTGCAGTGCAAGGAGAAGTGGTTTGAGTTGAGTGCTTCTGGTTTTTCTTATACTTGATTTTGACTGGCATTCCAGTAATGTATTTAAAAAGTAATTTATTTTTTCATGCCTCACAACATTTTGTTTCCATCTAGATATTAAGTAAACTGTCATGCAGCCAATGCATTGAAATATTTTTATTCTTCTACACTTATTTTTGTCTTGATTGGACGTTCATAATGATGGTTTGCCATCCAGGGCAGCGTATTTAATTAAAGTTAGTTTTTTGTGGTTTTGTGCATAGCTCCTCCCCTTTCTGGTTGGCCACACCCCTCCCCTTGACCCCACCCATTCAGCTGTCTCCTGCAGCCCCCCTGTGATTTGAAGTCACCAGCCACCACTGATATTTAGAAATTGCTACTGTGGCCCATTTCTTTCCTGACACAATAGGTCACATTGGTGGCCTGACTAAACTCTTATGGATTTTGGGTAGTCCGTAAATAAAAGGTGTAACTGGGTTAACCATATCCAGATAATTATATGTCTCTGATGTAATGGAGTTATCCATCAATATTTCATATAAAAAAGTTTTAACCTTCATAACAACATCAGATATAAACTTCCAATCAACTTTCACGAAAGTTGAAGTATCAGATAGAAATTCATTCATCCATTCATTATATTGCACTACATCCATAATAACTATTTTCCCCCTTTATCAGCTGATTTGATAATTATGTCTTTGTTCAAACATAAAGAGGTTAGTGCATCTCTTTCTTCACTACTAAAGTTAAAAAACTTACTTCCTTTTTGATTAACAAAATAAAGTTCATACAGTACTTGTTCACACATACTCACAAAAGCTTTTACAGTGGGTATACTATTAGGTGTAAATGTACTAGTTTGTTTTAAAACATTATTAAATTGAGAATTTTTTATAGCAACTTTAAATCAAGATTTCTTGCAAAGCACCTTAATTCAGTAAGCATGTCATTTAAATCAGCTGCCACTGAAGGCACAAATGTCAAGTCTTTACTCAAAATTTTCAGTTGTGCTGCAGTCAGCACACAATTTGATAAATTAAGCACATTAGTCACTGCTGTCTTCAGGTCTTCATCTTTTTGTGGTCCCTAATAAATGTAAGTTCTGGCATCCTTTTAGTAACTATGGACATTAGGTCACTTTTTATCGTTATTCCCAATGAGTATGGAATTGAATCAGTACGGGAATATTTAACAGCACATAAGGTATATGATATAGTGAAAGTGAATCTATTATGTTCTATGTTAGATTGTGTCTTGAATAATAACATATTTATGTTTAATGATGACTATTACCATCAATGTCTGGGGGTGGCTATGGGTATGCCAACAGCTAATACTTATGCTAACATAGTTCTAGCAAGATGGGAAGAACAATACATATTCTCAGAAAGAGAGATGTGTTATAAAAATGAACATCTAGTGTTCTTTAAAAGATTTGTGGATGATGACTTCCTGTTATGGAATGGTACTAAGAAAGAACTTATTGCATTTGTAGAATTCTTGCATACTACCACAAACTTTTTGAGATTTGAAGTGAACACATCTTTTGATTAAATTAATTTTTTGGATATAGTTATTTCTAGAGATGATGTGTATTTTAATTCCAAAATTCATAGTAAATATGTACGAGTTAGTATGTACACCCACAAATCTTACACCCCAGGCACATTTTTAAAGGGACAGCTTATGCGAGCTAGCAGACTTAGTACGAAAGATGTAACTTTTGAGCTGGACATGAATGAGATGGCAGATTCTTTTATGGAAAGGGGCTACAATAAAGTTATGGTACAAAAAATGAAGGGAATAGTTACTGGGTTAAGGCATGATACATCCTGACCATATTTGAGTGGCAAGGTTGATAATGCTGTGGTGGAGATAGCCAAACCAAATAGAACTATGAATAAATTGAACTATATGATGAAACATAGCTACCTAAATCATTCTAAGTATGTGCACCCAGGAGGTTTTCTCCCAGGTTTCTAAGCTCTCTATAACTCCCATAGCTATTTTCCTATGAGTGTATCTAAGCTATCTGCAACTCCTATAGCTACTTATAACATGGCTCAACTTTGTAAAATATTGTAAATAGCATCTTACTTTAAATGAGTGCATGTAAAGTGTTTCCATATTTACTTTAAATGTGTGTATGTAAAGTGTTTCCACACCTAATACATAGAGTGTTTGCTCAAATGAATCTCTATAACCCTTAAGACCAAACACAATGAATTTTGTTGACTATGCAAGACATTGAATGTACATATTTGTAAACTGTTGTATATAATGTATCTTTTATACTTTTGTATCTGTACCGTATAATGTATTGTGGAGCTTTTCTACCCGGGCCTCCACTGAAAACGGGTCATTTGGGCCCAGTGGACTTCCTCGCTAATCAATCTGGAAATAAATAAATAATAAATAAATAAATATAATCGACACACAGGTCTTGTTAAGCAAATATTTAAAAAGAACTGGACTATACTTACATTTAGTCAAGAAGTGGTTGATCTAGTAGGTGAGACACCACATTTTGTTTTTAAAAGAGAAAAGAATTTAAAGCAATATTTGAGCTATAAGGATATAAGGATAGATAATCCCTGGGATTCATGAAGCTCGGCACAAGGACGGTTTTAGCCTTGCACTGAGTGTCCTCATTACAGATGATGCAGTAGCGCCATATGAATATGTATGAGGGTGCGCCGCCGCACCCTCGACGTGCACAGGAAATGTGTGCGAGTGCAGGGGGCATGTACAAGTGCTCTACAGAGGTGTAAACATGCCCCGGCAGTTGCACAACCTACTATGCTTATTATTAGAGCCCGTCCCTAATTTTAAGTCAGTAATTCAGTGTCCATGGATACCAAAATGTACGCTAAGAATACAAGAGTGTCCATGAACAGTGAAATAAAATCAAAGTAGTAAACACACAAGCACGTAGTGGAATGTTGAGCCCCGTCCCTAGAACTTTCACAATTAGATTCCGCGTGTCCCTGTTATACATTTGTATTGCTGCAATATCGAAAGTGTAAGCAAAGCGCGGCACATTTGCCCATCGCTGCCCTCCGCCAAGCGTAGCTTACACATCAAAATCATTCAAATAGAGAAAAACATGTGGAATCAATGTAAACATCAATAGTGTAGTGTTTAGAGCATCCGCCTAACGAACAGGCATTCACAATTCAAGTCCAACAATAGCACATATCATTTTCCATGTTGTAAAGGAAAACACAAAGATCAATGCACGTAAGGTTCAAGTAAGGCACCCTTTATTACTTGCAGCAAGGAGACAAAGCATGTAGGTACAAGGTTTGTCTGATTTTCCATGGTTCAGCATGCTATTCTTATACAGTTTCTCTGCATGCACACAAGAAAATATTGTTAGTTTAACTGTTGACATGATCAAAAAAGACATTGTTAGATTTACTGCTGGCATAGTCAGAAAATTGCTGTCTTGCAAAAAACATCTTTGAGAAAAACAACCTGGCCTTGGGCTATTTCAGCCCTCCTTTGTTTCTCACACTTCTTCAGCTGTTCAGTTCTTGATATGATACATTTGCCTAAGATAAAGATACAACCCTGACCTGGCATGAATACACATTCTACTGACTATGGTAGACTTTCAAGCGTCAATTGTTCTCTTATCAAGGTTTCCAGCAGCTGCACATATTTCACACAGAACAAGCAGAATAAACTTATTAATTTATTTTCAACCCTAAATGCATCTAAGCTTGCACATTGCAGTTATACATTTTCTTAACATTTCCCCCCTTTTAGTACTTTATTCTACCTTCAAACCAAGCATAAACAGCTTTTCTTCTCATAACCATTTCCTACTTAGGATTTGCAGTTCGAGAGTCATTCAGTTTAAGCCTGTGAAAGCATTTTTCAGTTTTTGAGTAATTCTTCAAGTTCAGCATCCTGGTATAAAGCTTCTGAAACTGAAGTGTCCACAATATTCTTAACTAGTCCTTTCATACAGGGGATGCAGCAGCACCCACACACCATCAGTAAGGCTATCCCTACACAGATGGCAATCAAAATGTTCATCAGGATGCTGCCCCAACCCCGAACCATTTCTGAAAAGAGTCCGTCAATGGATTTGGTCCTGGTTTGGTCATGGCCGACACCTGCTGAATTACTTCAAGATGGTTGTCTATCTCGTGTCTGTAGTCAGGAATGTACGAACAGCACTCCTCCTGGATTAAAGCACATGTACCTCCTTTTGCCGCTAGGGTGAAGTCAAGAGCCATGCGATTTTGAAGTACCACTGTTCTCATGGCAGTCAGTTCATCGGTTACCAATTCTAGGGCAGAAAAGGTTGCATTACTCATTATTTCGAGAAGTTTAGACAATTTTCTCAGCTCCCAGATCGATTTTGTTGCTCCATATGCTGGTAGTATGCCTGCCCATGATATGATG
This sequence comes from Protopterus annectens, assembly GCF_019279795.1. Lineage (NCBI taxonomy): Eukaryota > Metazoa > Chordata > Ceratodontiformes > Protopteridae > Protopterus > Protopterus annectens. Next base: position 1,311,309,263 of record NC_056739.1, read on the forward strand.
TCATCACCCAGATCCATGTGCGACAGTCCTTTGTTATTCCCAGGGCCTAAGTCATGATGGTATTTCCAGGGTGTATTGATTTGTCCCACTGGATTAACAGGCTTCTTGATTTCTCGGACATTCCAAATTTTCCCTTGAGGTAAAACTGCCGTGTGTCATATGGCCGGAACCAGATACCCCAAAAAACAGCTACCGGACCAGTTTTTGGGTAGCCATTTATATGCTTTTCTTCTGCATATAAAGTAACAATATTCCACTTTAGTAGTAACTTTACTATAAACATACCCTTGGCCTGCGTGAAACATTTTTCTGTCAATTATGGACAGCTGTTTGTAGAGAACAGTATCATGTTTTACTTCTTCGATCGTCCTATGCATCAGTTCGACAAATGAATCATAGTTCGTGTTGCAATAGGATCTGGTGTTATTAGGTTTAGTGTAGCATCTATAGGGAACTGTTGCATTGCAATAGCACCATCCTACCTTGACTGTATCATTCTTATAAAAACACACAGTTCAATTTTGATGAATAGACAAGTGTAATGCTACTTTATCTTTTGATGTGACCTGCGATGTGTCATGAATTAGGTTTTGCCAGGTCTTATTAGCCCCTAGGGGAACTGAAGTTAACAGTAAACCCCCATATGCTGTTGGTAGAGCTGTGCAGACCCAGCAATTCAAAACATTAAAGGTTTCAGCGTACACGTATTTGATTGCCTGGTATGTATTGAAGTTCGGGTGCCACTCTGCACGCTTATTTAATTCTACTTGCATGGCTGAGAAAAGAAATGGCCACAATAAAAAGATTATTGTTACCAGTACAGTCAACGGGATGGTCATGTAATACTTCTGTGGAAATGGTTGTTCTGCACTCCTGTTTTCTCTGGTTCTTTCAAAAGGATTTATTTCAATCTCTCTTGATTCAGTCATTTTGTTCAGGACATGTGATCTTACTCTCTGCCCTATAGGACCTTTAGCACTGATGATTGCCTCACTGGGTTTGAGATGGATCAGTTCCTATTGATCTGACCCCCCTTTGTAGCCAGACCTTTGTGCTTAAGGTCCCGATGGAGAGGTAAGGTCTTTGCCCAACTCGAAGTTTTTCACCAGCTTGCAGTGCGTCAGGTGTATCCATGAAGCTCGCTCTGCTATCTTGACTGCAGTAGGTGTCGACAGAAGCACCTGGTAGGGGCCTTCCCACTTTGGCGATGCCCAGTTCTTTCACTTCACGATTTTGATCCACACCCAGTCTCCTGGCGTCACTGCCACTTCTGATGTTTCGGCTTGCTTCTGACCTGAAACAGAATTAAACTGCAACAGATGTTTAGAACTCAACAACTTTTTCATATATTCAGCTAGTGTAAAATCAGCTTCCTGGTCTGATGACATGAGAGGTTTCCACTGGGGTGTGTAATAAGCCCTTCCCTACAGCTTTTCAAAATGAGTCAGTCCTTTTGCTGTAGGAACAGTTCTCATGCTCAACAATGCCAAAGGTAAACAGTACAGCCAGGTTTTTCCTGTTTCAGCTATCAATTTCCTCAGTTTGCTTTTCAGTATGCCATTATGCCTTTCAACCAGCCCTGCAGACTGCGGATGATATGCACAATGATTTTTAAGAGAAATACCAAAAATCTTACTCAGCTGCTGTATGGTTTGATTTACAAAATGCGTGCCGTTGTCACTATAGATTCTTTCCAGAATACCGAACCTAGGAATAATGTCCTTAACAAGTACCTTTGCTACTGTAGCTGCATCCGGATTTTTAGTTGGAAAAGCTTCCACCCACCTGGAGAACATATCTATAATGACAAGGCAGTACTTCTTGTTTTCACATTTGTTTAGTTCTATGAAATCCATACAGATAGTGTGAAATGGATATGGTGGTGTGGGAAAACTCCCTTGCCTAGGCTTTATCGCCCCACGTGCATGGTGTTTGTTACAGATTTGACACATTAAACAAAATTTTTTAGAATAGTTTGTAAATCCATGCATTGTGAATACTTGGTTCACCAGCTGTACCATCCCTCCTGTTGAGGCATGGCACTGCCCATGGCTCAACAATGCCACATAGCGGAACAAGTTAGAAGGTAGTATTGGTTTTCCTTCTTTAGAGATGTGCAGCCCCTTTTCAAGGACTGCTCCTCGTTTCATCCAGAGATGTTTTTCTGCATGTGTAGTGAGTGTCTGCAGTGTTTTTAACATATCTAAGTTCAGAGTTTCAGAGGGTTGTAATTCCTGATCTAGAAGGAATACCTCTGTAGCTGCCTGTTTTGCAGCTGCATCAGCTCTCGCATTACCTTTTGAAATTATGTCCTGTTGTTTAGTATGAGCTGTACATTTGCAAATAGCTACCCTTTGAGGCAATTGAATAGATTCTAAGAGATCTAAAATAAGCTGCGCATGGTTTGTAGGTTTGCCAGTAGATGTTATCATTCCTCAGTTTTTCCACTGTTGTGCAAACACATGCACAGTGGAAAAAGCATACTGGCTATCAGTGAAGATATTTACACATTTACCCTTCGCTAAGGTACATGCCCATGTCAGGGCAATCAATTCTGCTGCCTGTGCAGATAAATGATGCGGTAAAGATTTTGCTTCTATAACCTCAGTATCAGAGACTACTGCATATCGTACTAGGTTCTGTCCTGCAGGGCCCCTTTTGCATGAGCTGTCCATGTAGTATGTCACCTTGGCAGTATCCAAGGGGACATCCATGAGGGCTTTTCTAGGTAATGCTTCTGCTCGATTATTTGGAGGCAGCAATGTGGTGTTCCATCTGCAGCAGTTGGGAGCAGGGTAGAAGCGTTTAAGGTCGTACATCGTTCAATTGTCATATGAGCTTGGCTCAGCAATATGGTCATGCAGGAGAGATGCCTAGCAGAAGAGAGATATGCTACTTTTTCTTGTAATAAAATAATCACAACTGCATGAGGTACCCTTAGAGTGAGTGGGTGAAATAAGACTACTGAAGCCGAAGCCTGCACTGCCATTGCTGCCGCAAATACTGCCTGCACACAGTGTGGCAAAAATCATGCCACTGGGTCTAATTGTGATAAATAGTAAGCAATGGGATGTTGCTTATCCCCATGTTGTTGTGTTAGTACTGATGTCATATAACCCTGCTTGCAATCTACAGTCTGGAAAAAACGCTTATGGTAATTAGGCAAACCTAGAACTAGAGAGGAGGCTATTAACTGTTTCAGTTTACAGAAAGCAGATTCTGCCTCATTGTCCATTGTAACAAGTCCTGCGCCACCATAGGTATTTTGTAAATAAGGTCAGTTAAAGGTGCAGATTCCCAAGGCATAGTTTGGAATCCAGCTTTGACAAAAATTAGTCATTCCCAAGAAGGACATCATTTCCTTCTTGGTGGTGGGCTTCGGCACCTGTAAAATTGCTTCCTTTCTGTCCTCATCTAAAGTTCTACCTCCCTTGGATATTACATATCCCAAGTGCTTTACCTGTTTTTTCCAAAGTTGCAGTTTGTTCTTATTCACTTTGTGCCTTCAGCAGCTAGAAATCGTAAAAGTGCTACTGTGTCTTCCCTGCAATCCCGCAGGGTGGCGGCTGCTAATAGAATGTCATCAACATAAAGTAAGACCGACTACCCCTTGGTGGGTTAAATCCTGCCAGGTTACTTGACATTTCTTGTGAGAATATAATAGGGCTCTCACAATATCCTTGTGGTAATCGGGTATATGTGTATCTTTTTCCCTGAAACATGAATGCAGACCAATACTGACTGTCTGGGTGTATTGGTATTGAAAAGAATACATTACTAATGTCTACCACAGAGAAATATTCTTGTTGAGGTTTCAAGTCGTTCAACAAGGTGTGTGGATCCGGCACCATAGGTGCCCTTGGTGTTACTGTGTCATTTACAGCTTGCAAATCCTGAACCATACGCCATTCTCCATTGACTTTTTTGACTGGAAATAAAAGTGTATTACATGGAGAATAAGGGGATTCTACTAGCACCCCTTCCTTAAGTAATGCTGCTATGATAGGTTTTATTCCTGCCTCTGCATCCTTTCTCAAGGGATACTGTCTTTTTTGTGGTCTAAATGATGATTTTGGCGTGATACTAACTGGACATGCAGTACGGATAAGTCCTACATCTGATTTTCCTGCTGACCAGAGGGTCTTTGGTATACCTCGTAAGGCTTTTTCTTCTTCCGTCAACAGGAGTATCCATCAGCTGTCTCCGCGAGGCTGCAGATGTACAGCTGGGCTTGCTTGAGTCACCCAATTCAATTTTTGCACTTGTATTCCCTGTCCTGACAATTCCAGTTCCGTTTGTTTTTCCCATCTTGTAACTATCTCCCCTAGGTCTGCTCACCGCATGTTTTTATTCTTAGTCAAGCTTACATGTGGTAGTTGATTGGACTTATAGAGTGTCAAGAATTCCTGGGGCAGTGAACAGCTAGCTACACTATTCCCTTCTGCATCCCAGTATAAGTTTCTCAGTACCAACCTGTTTGTACGATGCTTAAATAATTCTTTTTCATACTCATTATCAGGCCCTGGTGTGTTACAAAAATACAGGGTACAATGCAGCAGGTGCTGTTTATCAGTGTCAAGGGAGGAAAACTAACTGACGGCTACATTCATCAGTTCTTTGGTCACAGTCCCTGGGCCAGTCGTAACCAGGTCCTGACGGTACCAATAAAATGTCTCACCCCCCGATTGCACCACAAAGGTGTCAGCTCGTCGCTGTGCTTCCATACCTTGCATAGTCGGAACCACCGCTATATCAAATAACTGCATGAGATCCCTGCCCAAGAGATTAACAGGGCATTTTGCAGAAACTACAATTTTACCTTTTTGCGTCAATCCTGAAACAGGATCAGTTATTGTGATATTGTGGGAGAGCGGCTCCCGATACAGCTGCCCATTAGCTGCTTTGACCAATATGTAGTCAGACGACTCTGATTTTTTAGGCAGTTCGGAGGGATGTATCAGGGTCCGTGATGCCCCTGAGTCACATAGAAATTTAACTTCTCTGCCTTCCACCAAAAGTGTAATTTCTGGCTTTATATCTGCTAAATAGAGCTCCAAGCTCAATAAAGCTAAGTCTAATACTTCATCTTCTGTATCGTCATTACTTTCCTGCACTTCCTCTACTTCCCTTTTCACATCCTCATATGTTCCTTCTTTACTAGTCCCTTCTAGTGATCCCTGACTATCATATAGTCAGTCCTCACCTTCCTTATCTTCTGTTGTTGCTTTCTTGTTTTTTCTGCAATCCCTTGCCAAATGTCCTTTTTTACCACATTTAAAACATTCTCCCCTTTTTTGCATCCTTCAAAATCTTCTGATCGCTGATCAGACTGTCTACCTCCCTGCACATTCTTCTTACCCTTTTTCCCGGGGTGTACTACATAAACTTCTGCTCCATCTTCCACGGAGAATACCTGAGCCTTCCTTTTCTTTTTGCTATTGAAATGCCTTTTGGCATGTCTAGCATATTCAAGTAGTGAGTGTAATCTGCTTGTTCGATGGTCAACCATGTGTTTTGTAATGAAACTGCTTATGGGTGCACTACTACCTTTTAAGAATGCATTTTTCAACTGCTGCTCATATGGAGAATCTTGTTTTTGATCTTCGGGAACCTGCATTCCACAGTGGTTGTTAAAGCACTCTAACAGTCTAGCAAAGTATTGGTCGACTGATTCACCCTCCTGCTGGACACATTGATTAATGAAAGCCCAGTCTGCCCTAGGTTTCCATTTTTCAGAGATGCGGTCTGTAAGTCCCTTTACTCTAGTGTCTAATTCTGCACTGCTGCGTGGAAGAGGTTTCTGTGCAGCATCATGAGGATCCCAGTTGCCACAAATCATGTACCGATCTGGTCCTACAATCTGTCAAACTACTTTTTCTATCTCTTCCCCATTCAAGTTATAACTTAGCCTCATTCCTTGCAAATCTTCCAAGAATTTTCTGAAATTAAGTTTCGGATGGGGAATCCCTTCTGTAGCTTTCCGGATATCTTCTGGAGTCCAAGGTCTATATACTAGGATAGTTGAAGTCTGATCTTCCTGTCCTGCCTGAGCGTTCAGAATTTCTATAAGTGAGCATATTTCCTCTTCTAAAGGTTGTATATCCTTAACTAGCTGCCATAATTCAGAGCCTTCTCCTTGCTTATTCCCCTTCAATCGAGACCTAGTTTTGATGGGTTCTCTAACTTTAGCTAGTTTCAGTTTTATACAATCCCTTTCTTTAGTGAGCATAGGATATAATGGGGGTGGGTCAATCTGCTCACCTGCTCCGTACTCTGGTAGTGAAGGGGGAGGCAGAGGTGCCGATGCCACTACCAAGTTATTGTCTTCTTTATCTAAAAACATTGTTTTTGCGTTTTTGTTCTTTTGATCTCTGCGGTTTGCTTCCTCCAGCCACCTGTGTGCCTGGGGAATTCCTAACTGTCATTGTTTTTTAATCCGACCTTTGGAATCAGTTTTGAGTTGTTTAATAAGTTTGCTAAGTGAGGATTTTTCTAATTTTCCATCAAACTCATATTTTATAACCCATTTTGAAAAATACCTGACATTGTCTGCGCGCTGCAACTGCATATATTTTGCATCTTCTGTTAACGGTGGGTTCCCGGGTATTTTTGCACAATTATTACCCATTTTTTCCCTATTTTGTTTGCTGCATAGACTGTTCAGAAAAATATTACCTGATGCCTTCATATTTTTTTACGTGGTACCACGGATTTTGTTAAAGTCTCTTCAGAATGACTGTCTAAAGCCTACTGATCTGTTTCACCTGATCTATGACAAGATTGTACCTTTTCTATCCCTGACTGTAAGAAAACACAATCTGACAGAAAACAATACACATCCAGTCCCTGATCTTGAAACAGAAAAAATAGATTCACCTTACCTGAGCCCACATGATTGATCGCTGATTCGCGGAAAACCAGTCCTTCAGTCGCAGATCAGAAAGTGGCTGGCCTCTTTTGACGACAATTCAGTCGGAGGACTTTTCACATAAGAAGAACCGATTTGGTTTCTCCCCTGTACGGTTTCAGCCACCTGGCCGTCTGATCCGAGGTGAAGTGAGGGTTTCTGGTCCGAAGGACCAATCTGTAAAGGAAAACACAAAGATCAATGCACATAAGGTTCAAGTAAGGCACCCTTTATTACTTGCAGCAAGGAGACAAAGCATGTAGGTACAAGGTTTGTCTGATTTTCCATGGTTCAGCATGCTATTCTTATACAGTTTCTCTGCATGTACACAAGAAAATATTGTTAGTTTAACTGCTGACATGATCAGAAAAGACATTGTTAGATTTACTGCTGACATAGTCAGAAAATTACTGTCTTGCAAAAAAACATCTTTGAGAAAAACAACCTGGCCTTGGGCTATTTCAGCCCTCCTTTGTTTCTCACACTTCTTCAGCTGTTCAGTTCTTACATATATCTTATATGATACATTTGCCTAGGGTAAAGATACAACCCTGGCCTGGTGTGAATACACATTCTGCTGACTATGGTAGACTTTCAAGCGTCAATTGTTCTCTTATCAAGGTTTCCTGCAGCTGCACATATTTCACACAGAACAAGCAGAATAAACATATTAATTTCTTTTTAACCCTAAATGCATCTAAGCTTGCACATTGCAGTTATACATTTTCTTAACACATGTGGAATGAATGTCGTTTTGCTGTAAAACCAACATAAGAGTATCACATGAGATGTTTAACTAAATGTCATTCATCAAAGTGGTACTGTCATAATGAATAAAGTACTAGTAAGCAGGTGTAAGCACAAATAAGCAGCAGTAAACATATATAAGTACCAGTAAGCAAGTCTGAGTGCACTTGCGTGGGTGTAAGCAGTGCCCAGCATAGGAAATGTATATAAGTATGTACAGATATATAATATATATATATATATATATATATATATATATATATATATATATATATATATATATATATATATATATATATATATATATATATATATATGAAGAATGAATGATTTAACAAGAAAGCATACAAAAGGAATGAGAAGGGAATCAACAGCAATCGCAGTATTATATGGCGCTGTCAGCATGTCATATCCAGCTGAGCAGGAGTGAGCAAAGCACTGCTACTCACACCACAGGCAGGATATTACCAGTGGGAGTAACATTGTTGATCTTTTAAGTCTACTTTACAATCAGAGGGTAGTCCCTGGTGGGACTACTCAAAAATTGATAGGATGTTTGGTCATCTGACCATTACACAAGCAAGGGCAGGTATGTTCAAGGACTAAATGGTGGGAGAGCCTGAGAATACATGTGTTGGGACAACATACGTGTAGGGCCCTTAATGCTTGGGAAAGGGCAATGTGTGGAGGTGTGTCATGGCTGCGATAGGAACTGGACAATGGATGGTATGTGTGTATATTGAACTCGGGTGGGGTGGAGGAACTATGGGTATGAAATTATGGATCCAGGCATGTCAGGGTTGGATGGGCTGGTTCTAATTGGACCGCCTAGTGGAGGTCAGTGAGTTCGCTATAAGTATATATGCATACACACACATGCATACATCTATATGTAGAAGTACATTGTCTGTAACACATTCATTCCATTTGCAGACATAAATAACATGAATGTGCCCTTACAAACCACGACAGTAGATAGAATAATAGGTTGTGCATAAGAGAGAAGGGACAACACTGCCAAAATGCAGAAGTGTGTACAATGTCCGAAGTCAGTGCTGTGCTGAAAAAATCAAATGTGAGGACTTTCTCACACATGGAATCATTCCTGTGATCTGCCTGCTACGGCAATGCCAGTTACTAAACCGGTCTATTTGTAAAAGAATTATGCCGAAATCATACATAATTAGGCTCTCATGTGTAACCTGTGCATTACCACATAGTCATACTTATTAATTTATTGTAGTGTCATGTTAACGGGACTAAGGATGTAATGAAGTATAGAGTCTACTCTTGAAATAAGACATGCGTGTCCCATGTGGGACAACCCAAAAATTGCAAGTAGTGTCCTTTTGGTCACTCATGTCACCAATGTTTGTGGACTAAAAGTTTGGGATTTCTGAGGATACGTGGAGTGAGCCAACCGATGGGATGGGTCAACAGGAGTAGGGAGAGACATTGTGTAGTGGTGTGGATACACTGCGAATCCAACTGGAGAATGGATGACTGCAGTGTCAGCGAGGTGTTGGGGTGGGTGTTTGGGGAACCAGGAGTCATGGGTATATGAGTATATATGCAAATGAAGCAGCACAGCAATAGTGTATTGGTTAGAGCATTTGCCTAATGAACAGACATCCCCTTTGCGATTCCCACTGCAGCACATACCATTTTCCATTGGTAATCTGTACATGAACATATTTCGACATCTGTCTGCTGTAGAACCTGCAAAATAACAATTAAAAGTGAACTGGAGTGAAGTGTCAGTGTCATAATGAATAAGGCACTAGTAAGCAGGTTTAAGCATATATAAACACCAGTAAGCGTGTGGAAGTGCGCTTGCATGGGATATGCATTGGTTTACAGACACACACATATATATATATATATATATATATATATATATATATAGAGAGAGAGAGAGAGAGAGTTGCAGACATATACATATATATATATATATATATATATATATATATATATATATATATATATATGTGTGTGTGTGTGTGTGTGTGTGTGTGTGTGCGTAGATATACACAGATGTACAGCTATGATAGGAAACAGCACACAAGAATGACATATGTTCACAGGCTATGCCAACGGAAGTGAGGGGCCGAAGCAAGAAACATGAAACACGTAGCATGACCTTACACCCCCCCAGCTGGACACAGGAAACATACACACAAACCCGCAAACAATGTAAATAGCCCACTGCTCCCCAGACCACAGGCAGGATACAACTGGGGGGGTACACAGTGCACCCATGAAATCTAATCTTGGAACACACACAGGAGCATCCCTTGCAGGACACCCCAAAAAATGACATAAGACCAAAAGAAGGTGATATGCTGACCATTTTGGCTGGGGTGTGTACATACCCGGAATACAAGGGTGGGAAACCTGATGACCCATGGGTTGAGATAATGTATGACATGTGTCCCATGAAGTGGAGAGTGAGCAGCATGTATTGGTGTGTTCAGACCCGACCAGGACCCAGAGTAAGGATGGGTGCTGTAGAGGAGGTGCGGGTGGGGGAACTATGGGTATGCAATTATAGGCCTAGGCATGCAGGTGTTGGCTGGCACAGTCGTATTAGGACCACCCTGGGGATGTAAGTAATATTCCAAAATGGGCATAGCTTACACCCATACCTCTCAACCCCTAAGAGCAAATCCACTGGACAGGACATAAACCATTGGGGGAACAAATAGGTACCATACCTCTCAACTCTCCCTGATTTTGACTCAAATTCTAACTCTGTCCCATTTAATCCCTCCTAAAACTAGTGACATTTGGAGGAAAGGTGGTGAATTACACGTAATGAATAATGACATCAATTAAGAGTTATAAACTTCATTTACCTCAGAAAATGTGTATCAATTCATATGCTCTGAGTCTGTCAATGTGTCACGTTAAATAGCACTAATATTCTAAATGTGCCCTGAATGTCCCTGATGTTGTTATGACTTGTCCCTGATTCTGTTGAAATTTGTCCCCAGTCGTTTGAGAGGTCTGATAGGGACAGAAAGCACATATTCCACTTACAACCTTAGAAAGATGATAGAATAATAGGTATGCAGTAGCATGACTCGGCTGAAGGATGTGGGTTCCAAAACCCAATTATATATTTGTATTGAATGGTGTCAGTTCCCATGTATTAGCCAGCAGGTGCAGATTCTAAGAGGAACACACCAATAGCATGAATCAAACTCTGGACAGGCCACAGATTCCGTACAGTCGAACGGCATGCTTACGCCTAATGGGCAGCCATTCCCGATACTGTAGGCATGTAATCCAATGTAATAGGTATCACAAGGTAATATCTTAGTCCTCACTCCCACCCAGGGGTGTGAGTGTCAGATGCAAACACCAAATGCAGTGCATTTGCAAGTGCAGGAGCAAGCGGGTGTATGCCTGTTTCGCCTCCGGTATGCGAGTATCACACTGGTGAAGCAGTGTAGAGGCTAACTGAGTGTAAGAAACTGTAACCGGAGGTTAGCATTGCTTAGCTCCTTGCAAACCCACGCACACCCGCTCACAACTGCTTTAATGTGCCTTAATCACTCTGTATCCAATGGCCTTGTTCTGCCCAGCAACAAAATAAACAGCCTCTGCAAGGCTCAAAACCAGGACCCTGCACACCACAGCCAATGTGATATTCCACTAAGCAATGGCAGATATACAGACATTGGGTGTTATCACAAACATATCATCCAGCACAGTCATTCAACAGTATAGGAAATGTATTCCATCATGTAGATGTATGTGTGTGTGTTTATGTCCAGATATAGATACATACATATATATATATATATAGATATGTCAAGAACATCCCATGTGACAACAAAGCATTAAAAATTAATGTAAAGGGAAACACCAGCAATGCCTGTATTATGTAGTGGTGTTGTCCTATGTAATATCAAGACTCCCTCAGACAGACATGTGTCATTAATACAAGCAAACATTTGTACATTGGCCAAATACATTACTCTGTGCATTTTATTTACATTAACACAACAATTCCTGTCCAATCATTATGTGAGAACAATACTCTTGCAAGGTGTTGTGTGCGACATCATCATCATGAAAAAGGTAAATGGGGGTAACCATAGATGGACCGATAGTGTTGTGTGTACAATGGGGTTGTCTGCATCTTGTGTACCTGGAATCTTTAGGAGTCATGTGCATACCAGGATCATGTGCCTGAGAGACAGGGTTGAGGCCAACTGGAATATGTTGTGATGCAAATTAAAAAGGTTACATATGTCCAGTGGACATGTGTGTGAAATGTTGTTCTAGGAACAGATTGGCCTTTTGTTTCTGTAGTGTGAGAGTGGGATGTGGGGGAAGGAGAGTAGGTATGCTCATGGAGGATAGGTTGGGTAGGATGACAGACAAGACAGCATACAGGGTCAGTATATGACACTTGGATGGAGAGGGGTGCTCGGCAGTCACAAGCCCATGAGCCCCCAGATGAAAACAATGGGACGGAGGTCCCCACCCATGGGCAGCCACAACTGCACCAAAACAGCTGCAAATGTGACTGTGTTGGGGGCTGTCTAGGAGGGGCAGGCTCACCCTTTAAATGTGTCACTCTGCCCTCGAGCTGGCATATCTGGCTTTAAAACCCCTTATTGAGCCCCCTACGCACCACATCCAGGACTGTATGACAGCGGACAAGTTCCTGTCTGGACCTGCTCCCAGAGGGGCAAGCCCCATCCTCAGTGGTGGTTCCACCAGAAGGTGGTGCAGAGCCAACAGACATGGAGGTCCAAGGCTGGGCCCTAGATGTGCTGGTGCTTGGTGCCATGGCCAGCTGAAGTGGGACAGGAGGTTCTGCCGGGACCTCCAATCCCACACAGCCTATGATGTTGCAGTTTTAACACAGATATGGCTTAGTAATAGTCAACCTCATTCAGGATTACTTATAACAGCATGCATAGATATGACCATCAACCCAACACAACAGATGGCATACATTTGCAGAGGGAGCACAACACATGCATATATACTGCATGGCATCTGTACAAAGTGTAGAAGACTTGTGACAGCAGCTATGAACAGTGGCCCATTATTGGCATGTCACTGTGAGAACCTCAGTCAGTGACTGTTATACCATTGTTTCAAGTGACATATGTCCAATCAGGGATGTGATGGCAGTAGCTCTCATCACTATCACCATGTACTGACTGCAATCCTCACACTATGCTTCTGCAGTTCACATATGTGTGTTCAGTGAGTAACACAGGAAACAAATGGTTCCACACACACTGACCAGTCCACAGATGGCCCTACAGATGGGGGTTCCCTCACAAACAGAGCACTGTCTTGTCAGTTTTAAAATATGCAGAATAGCCATTACCACACACTGCTTGTTAAACTGACAGTAGTCTCAATAAAGCATAACTATACTTACATGCTGTAGTCATGTCTGGCACATCACCCTCCTGTCTTTAGGCTATTTTCCATTGTGTATGTTGTTTGAGGAATATCCAGATATCATCTGTGATGCTGTTTACCAAACACCAGATCCAGGTTCCCCTCACAGCGACTGTCATGGGCAAACACCGGCATGATGTTCCTAGATATTGTACTGTGTTTCCATGTGATTGGCTATGGGAAGGTCACAACTGCTGTTCCACATGCAATCAGCTAGAGGAGGACTGCAACAGGTGCAGAGGCCATCACCTGATCATGACCATCACTTACAAAACACAAGCTGATGCTGAGCAGGTGTACAACTCCACATCCACCAG